>NC_091823.1:106673035-106825535 GCF_038994185.2 Dermacentor albipictus
ACGAACGGTTGAAAACAATGAGAGCGGCCCCTTTAGTGATGTGCGCATGGGAAATGGGTTTCACGCAGATTCGGCCGGCGGATGGTTTCGTACTATCGTCTGCTCGCGTCAACTCTCGCTCGCGCTTGCACGGTTTGCTTAGCTTGATCTCATTTGCGCTTGCTTTGATGACCATGGTTTGCGATTACTTTGTAATGTAAATGTATGCGTGACGCAAGTTCGTAGTGCTTTCTGGAAGCCAAGTGGCACCAGTGAATACACTGGAACCTCTGACGAGTCATGTATGAAAGCCGACGCGCTTGGCCCGCAAACCAGATTTTCGACGATTGCCAACTCTGCTACATGTCTCTCTCAAATTTTTTGCCTCAATATATCGCGAAATGAAAACACCTATAGAGCTGCGCTCAAATTTCGCATTAGGGTGTATCTTAATCGCCAGTTAACGTTTTTGTTAAAAGTTTAGGTATCTGATAGTTGCCAGCTTGAGCATTCATTCAGCATGCATTACAGCCACGTTTTACGTGCTTTTGTTGTTGTTTCATTTTGTTTCTGATGAAATAACTTACGAACACAACATATAAGCCATGTGTTGGGGCTGAATCTCTCGCGTCACATTATTTTTATTTCGGACATTTCACGTTGCGAATAATGTCTGCCTTCAAACCATTCCATCCTTTTTGCAGTACATGTTTTTATTTAGGAAGTGCAACAGTCGCGCTCACCTTCATGGCTACAGTGCAATGTTTAACAAGTATCAGTCACTAATGGCTAAGTTATCACTACTTGAGTACCTACAGGTAACATTAATGGTCCATAGACGCATAGCGGAAGTAAGCGAACGGTGCCGAGAAGTGATACTGCATGAAAAACAGTGAACTAGGAAAATTATAGATTCCTTCTTACTTAACGGATATATTGACATCATTTACTGTTATTATGCTGTAGCTAAGTATATAACGCGTATAAAATGAAAAGTAATGAGAAACCAATGAAGGAACCTCGCAGTAAAGCGACTAGCTCCATTAGTCTATAGCGCTCAGGATCCGCGGCTTAACGCGCATAGGAAAATGCTCTATACCGTTCTATAGCATGATCACCATGGCATATCATTACAGCGGTGCCAGCGCGAGGGAACAAGCAACGACTAAAGGTCGCAATCAATTTCGACGTTAGACTAGGTGGGACAAGTGCATCTGACGACCCCTTGTGTGGCCAGTGTAAACTTGGTGGTGCAACCCTGCTCCTCTCGTTAGGCGCGAGCCCCGATCTGGTCGCACATTAACGGCACGCGTTGGTTACACACGTGTGGAGCATTTGTTGTACCGCAATTATGCGCATGCTGCTCTAGATATGCAGTAACTGGACGATCAACTTCGTTGCAGTGTTGTAACCCACGGCATACAGTTTGCATTAGCAGGCTACTGGAGCACTTGCGAACACCACTGTCTGTGGCGAAGTCGCCCAACCTAATGAAAATGGCGCGTCAGCACACGTCCTAGCAGTCTAAAGTATTTCTGGCGCTCGCCGGAGACTTTCGCCTTCTCAATAAGCACAGCACACTTAGCAGGCACGTACCCAGGATATTTTATCGGGGAGGAGGGGGAAGCAGAGGTGACTTCTCTATGCAAATGAGGGGGTGGGTTAATTTTAGTAGTACAAATGTGAACAATACCCACCATTCGCCATAAAGACGCGTAAACGTGCAAAAGAGAAACGAAATAAGGTGTATCTCGTAGGTACGCCTGTGAGATTCACATTTGCTTTACTTGGCAAACAAGGAACCGCATCAAAAGAACTCGCGCAGCAAAGAAGCGCAAGTAGTACACTGCCACAAACAAGCAAACAAGCGAAAGAGTAGAATAAGAATTTGTAGTAGCGTTTTTTGAATTAGTTCTCGGAGAATTACAGAGAAATATATATTTGCGAAACACTCGCAGTTCTTTTGGATTCCTCGTTTACTGCTCTACCAAGTGCCAACACCGACTGGTATTGTTAGTAGGGAAGTTGCGTAACGATGCGTTGCCGCCAGTCCCGTACAACCGCGTAAAGCGCAGGACGCTGCGGTTCTAGGCGCACTGCGCCTACCGCGGAAGGTCAGAAAAGCACACACACAAGCACACCAGAGAAGTGGTTACCTCAGGCGGCTCGATTGATAATTGTAGAACCGTCATTCAAAACACGCCGAATTATTCTCCACTTGCGGCGGCGTTTTCTGTGCTTCCATTTTTAAATAAAATTATGTTGATCCACAAATATTTACACAAACAACGGTTAAATTTGCTAATTTTTGCTTTTCATTTCTGTTTACCTGTTGCTTCTGCTCTCACTCTTAGTAGATCGCTTAATTTCTAGACTTCTTGCGCCTCTTGTTTCCAGCTGCCAATTTTGCACGAAAACTGCTGTACAATTAGGAAAAAGTTATGCATAGCTCTGCTACCGCAAACACCAGATACCAGCAGAGCTGGTGGAAGGCCAGTAAAGTAGTGCCAAACCGCACACTTAGTGTAACTTTTGCTTCCCCCGGCTACGCTGGTCTGTGGTGTTTGCCATAGCAGAGCCACGCATGTTTTTTTTTCCACTGCGAGAAAGAGGACCGCCGAAGCAAACGCGCGGGTTTTTATAGGAGAGCAATGACGTCACACCACCTGTGTTCTCGCAGCGCCGCTCCTTCTTCCTCGCTAGGCTCCACCCACCGTCGCCGCGTCACAACGCAGCGCTACGTTATTTGGTACTCTGCTTTCACTCTCTCTCTCAGCTCGGAGAAGCTGCGGACGTCAAGAGAAATTCAGCGAGGTTCTAACAACTCCACTGTAAAACCAGACGAGGTAACGGGTGACAATCAAATTGCTTACGGGGTTAACGGTTATTGCAGGGTTTGATGATGGTTGCTGTTTCCCATGATTTTATTTTCCACTTTATGTAAACCATATCACGTGTGTATGGTTCCGAGGGTCTGCCAGCGTCGCGGTGAGCCGTCACTCGAGGAAATATTGAAGCAAAAGAAAAAGTTAAACGCAACTGACGTTTTCTCCCTCCGCGACTCGTTCCACGAGCATACAGACCAGCTGACTACGAAACGAATCCCTTTCCTGGTTCCTGGATCAGTATAAACAAAGAGGGTTGAATTAACGAAGGAACAGCGATGCGCGTGACCGCTTAATATATGGTGACAACTGAACGCATCTCGAGTTAATCGCGCAGGCACCGAATCAATGAGAAAACTGGCCTTATCACCCCAGGGTGATAAGGCCATCATCCCCGAGATGATAAGGATTTCATCACGGGGAGGAGGCGGGGGGGCGCTTGTGGCGCATAATTTAATTAATGAATGCTCGATGACGGTTAGTGTGGGCCAGACACGTTTACAGTATTTAGGATCGCTAGAAGCAAGACCGCACTCAATTTTTGTAAAACTTTTCAGATACAAAACTGCTCGCTCCCAGTAACGTTATCTTATGCTTGACAATGCGAGTTACGTAACTTAAAGAAAGCATTTGCAGAGCGTGAAACATTCTACACAAAAGGGTATCTAACTATGGCAATACCTTATAGCACGAAAAAAAGTATTTACTGGGGCAGCACAAGCTTTCGTTCAAAACGTTTAAGAGCTCAGATACTGCCTGATATTCAGTATAGCAAAATAAGAAGCATGGTTTGGTCATTTGTGGTTATATCTTAGTAAATTTCTTCAGAGCCATAGAGAACACACCGACGTATACGAATGCACTCAAACACACAAACACGCCAAAGAAGATCGCCCCGGTTTGTGTGAAACAGGGAGCGCGTATACTTTCTAGGCGGCGTGCTTCTGACTGACTGACTTCTGACTGAATGACTTAACAAATTGACGCTTCGCAAATATCCAAAATCTTTGTGTCAGTATCTGTGCCCGTGATGGCATGGCCGATCAAGCGCCACATGGATATTCAAGAACAGGTACAAGAACATTTAGCGAAGTCCACAGGTCAACAGCTTTTGATATGAAACGAATACTTCAGTGAACGTGGCCCCGCAAATTTGCTCAGAGTCAGCGTCATTTTTTTTTCACAAGTTGAGCTGAAAGCAGCTTCTTCCCAGCTATAGCATCCTGATTGTCTAGACGTAATCGTTCTAATCGTGTGATACTTATGTCTTTTCTTTTTAATTCCTTCTTAAGATCTATTTTTTGTAATGGATCCATTACTAGCGAAACTGGTTATAAGGATCCAGGTGCATGAGTTACAAAATTAGTGTTTCATTTTGCTGCATCAATAAAGGCTATGTGAATGTGTCATTGTTATAACATCCTTGTACAAAAAAAAATGGACTCGTACAGTTAGCTTATCATGCAGCGGTCCGGCTGTGCGGGGAAGCTGAATTCCGGTGCATGACGGGCGGCTGCATCTCACTGGCCTGGCGCTGCGATAAAGACATCGACTGCGTCGACGGCTCGGACGAAGGTGGTTGCACCGGTAGGTACCAGTCCTTAACTCGACTCTTCTTGAACCTGAAGTTGGGGCACTTCTATGTTTGCTGGTTGCGCATCCTTCAAACATAATACCCTGCCCGGCTCGCAATGCACGTTCTCTGGTGCCCCAACCTACCAGTGGCCACGCGACGTCGTAAACTTTTTTTCGGAGATTTACTCATTATAAGGCGACAAAGGGAAACAAAACGTTCACTGTTGAAAGATGTGTGTTAGCGCTACGTTGTCTATGCACGCAGAGTAAAGTGTGCACCCTTTGCCGATTTGGGGCCTATTTTGTCCTCAAAGAAAAATGATAATACATCTTGCTTGCCTTTCCTTTCTTTAAATGCGCACGACCCCGGTACTTTCAGGTCACGAACAGCACAAACGTTATGAGCAAAATATAATATTCTTGACAGTAAAATAGCGAGTGCAGAATTTTCAAAAAAAAAAGGGAAACGCAAGCATCACACATGGCGATTACTTGTTTGGGGTCACGATGGCCCCAAAAGCTTGTGAAATTTTTTAACGTGTAATAAGGTAGGATTGCTGAGGTCGTCAGCGTCAGTTTATGCCACTCTGTCATCACTGCTGGCGCACTCGTGTAATGTTTATCCGTGCTAGCGCTTGATAAGTATTACATCCTTCAGCATACGGCCGAGAAATGAGCCCCCATTAGCCCAAATTGCGCAGTGTTATTGCCATCCTCGTTCCGTGAAAGTTTAGGCGCCACATTAATGTTCGAGTATCTCCGCGATGTCTGTAGCCTTGCGTCATCGCGAGAATTTCACTCTGCGCGAATGTTTCAGATTTCGTAAGTGGTTTGGGGGAGCAAGAATTAACGCAATATAAGGACCCATGCCATCATTTTGCACTGATTACTTCAAACCTTCTTCACGAACTTGGAGAAGGCATATTAGAAAAAATTTAAATGTTGATGGTTGTGTGTTTCCTTTCAAGCTATCAGCAAGAACCGAGGTTTTAGAAGGTATATTAGAAAAGATTTAAATGTTGATCATTGGGTGTTTTCCTTCAAGATATCACCAAGAACCAAGATTTTACTCTAGAAGAATAAAAGAAAAGCAAGCCTTTAACCGCTTGCTTGCTTTGAACACACATATGCTATACGCACATATAACATATACTTTCTTCTAAAGCATTTACACCTATCATGCACAGCATATACCCTGGCAATTACCTATTATGTTGGGTAACAATTTATTAATAAGAGGAAACCCGGCTGCCCACTCTCGGCCAGTGGTATGTAGAGAAAGTAAGAATTGGCAGACAAAACAGAGACAGAGGAAGAACGGCGTTGTCATTTGTGCGCACATGGTGATATAGAAGTGCTACATGGCCGTGTTCTTTAAAATCCCCACCAACGCCTTCTTCTTAACATTGCGCCAGCTTTTTCAGTTCAGCGACCTTTTTGCCATAACAAGAAATTATTAGTTGGTCGCACTTCTTTGACCAACATCAATCATCATCATATGTACCAAATCAGAACTACCGATCCTCAACTTCCGACCGTTTTTTTGCTTGTTTTTTCTTTGGCAGCTTTCACGTCTAACCTGTGCCTGGCTGAAGATTTCCAGTGCCGCAGTGGCCGCTGTGTAGGCATGAACTATCGCTGCAACGGGGACAACGACTGTGGTGACTGGTCTGATGAAGAAGGCTGTGGTGAGAGAACAATGCTGATAGCCATGTGCACCCGCTTTAATATCTGTCGTAATTTTCTTATTTCTCTTTATTGGCCATCATCAAAATGAAAGTCATAAAGTTCGAGTATCATCCATCGAGTATAAACCACTATACAAGGTGTTTCAGCTAACTTTAGCCAGTTTTTTTTTTTGATATTCCGACGCACTATAAGACGACGCGGCCAAATGCATGTTGCTCCCTTTTATATGTAGTGCGTCACGCTATGTGTTGTGTTTTGCTTAGTTAGATGTCTAGTCAAGATTAAATAACCAACTTCTGAAGTTACGAAGCTAGGAGAAAGATTATAAAGGTGCAGAGCGGTTTGCAAAACGTCCGAATATACAGTTTCTGTCTTTCTATCTATTAAGTATTAGCGTTTTTCAGCTTACTTTGGAAGCCCGCGAAATAAAAAGAAAAAAATACCATGTGATGACATGCCCGCTTGTGCGTCGTGATTGCACTGCTCCCAAGCGTTCCGCGCACAAACGAACATAGCATTTAGCCGGGGGTGCTGCTTATCGCTATCATGAACCGCCGCGACGGAAGCACATCGCTGGCCTAAATCGCACAGCCAACGCCTTGCTCACTGCCCCGTCGCTTTTTAAGCAGCTATGCGGCCTGCTAGATGCTGTGTTCGTTTGTACGCGGACAATTCGGGAGCGCTGCAATCACGGTGCGCAAGAGCGTATGCCACGTTGTATCTTCTTTTTTTTGTACTTCGTGGGCATCCGCAGTACGCTGAAAAACACTAATACTTAATAAATAGAAAGTTAGAAACGATCTAATCAGACGTTTTGCAAAGGGCTCTACAACTTTCGAATTGGAATTTTTCGCCTAACTTCGTTGCTTCAGAAGTCGGTTGCTTAACATTGACTAATTATACAATTAAGCAAAATAGAAAATTAGCGCGACACACTACTTGCAAAAGCAAGCAAGTTGCATTCGGTAGTGTCGTCTTAGAGTGCATGGACACATTTTTAAGCTCTGGCTAAAGTTAGCTGGGACACCCTGTATATGTATAGCTCCGGATATAAGCCACCATTATGTACACGTAAACATTGAGGGAGTACGTCTGGTTGGGGATGCATAGCAATGAAAGGTCGAACGTAGATTACCATATACACCGCCCAGGAAGACAGGAGACAATGTCATCGATTTCTTCAGCACTATATAGGTGATTTTGAAGGCGTAAGATTTTGAACAGTCGGTAGCGGCAATCGACCTTTCTCCTCCGTCTTTATATGTGTTAACTTCGTCATTTAACAGAAGCGCATCATTAGGATTCAAAAGGGAACAACTGCAGCATTCGTTCTTGATGGTAAAAGCTGTGCCTTTGACTACACCTAAATTGAGAATTTATTCTTAGAACACATCTAAATTTTGTGCCATGTTTAGGTTGCTACGACTGCTTGCATATCAATCAGGAGTTTCCGTCAACACTGGACAAACCTGTCTACATGCGATCAGCGAACCGGTCACAGGTGCGACTATATAGTATACCAACCATTTCAGCAGAACGTCACAGTCAAACTCTGTCGAGTGTTTCTTTTTCTCTTTTTCTTTTCGTCGCTTATTGAAGAAAAGTGTTGGCTGCTAATTACTCGACAGATACAGTCGTCGAATTCGGTTGCAGAGGGCAAGAGTGCGTGCCAAGAAGGCGAGTTCCGGTGCGAGGACGGCTTCTGCATCAACGTGGACTGGAAGTGCGACGGCGACGCTGACTGCGACGACCACTCGGACGAGCGCGACTGCCCGCCGCGACAGTGCTCCGCGCACGAGTTCCAGTGCCTGTCGGGAAAGTGCATACAACTGGAGTGGCGCTGCGACGGAGACTTCGACTGCTCGGACAACAGCGACGAGGATGGATGCGGTACGCACTTCATATCTCCGAATGTGTGCCGCGTTTTGGGGTTTCACGTTTGACGTCGTTTCCACAGCTTCTCGGTCCGTATTCCGAAAAAGAAGAGTGCTCTTACGCTAGAGATGTGTGTAAGAGCGGATGCCAGCTGTTGTCGATGTCGCAAAAAAAGTGGTAGAGATGGCGGGCAGTCAGTGGCAAACAGCAATTACGAAAGAAAAGCTCTGAGAATTTGCCGCCTCCTTCGTAAGCGATCGGTGCCATTTGCCGGCCGCCTTCGCTGTTAGTAGATGTCCAGCTTCAGGATTGGCTGTTAACTTTCTCTTAGGAACAATGCTAGATTAAGAGCCTTCAGTGAATGCGAGCCAGGTGGCCATATTCACGAAGTATTTTGTTCGTAAGTACTGCTTGAAGTTGTCCAGCTGCCATCGCTATGTTCAGCATCGCATTTGACTCTTATCTGCTCTAATACACAATCTAGCGTAATACTTTCTTTTCTGAATACGTCGCAGTTTACTTACTTCTGCCTCTCTTATGTCGCACTGTATTGTGAAATTCGTTGCCTGTATTCTTTTAGCTATCTTTGGCCCCTTTCGCTGTCGTGATTTTCGAAGTTGGATGTGGAGTTAGTATACTGAAATGGTGACGCGCTTATTATTATTTTTTTCGTGAACGAGTGAACACTTCTCTGGCACAATTTTTAGTTACTGCTGCGTTGACATTGAGTAATGCGCCTTATACCGTACGGATGTCTTACTCACTCTGCCACGATGTAGTTCTGGAAGCAGCGTTTTGCCATTTGAGCCTCAAACGCAGCTTGATCATAACTATGCAACGGTGGCTTTGGCCGTTGCATGTACTATATCATGCATGTTATATATCATATCATATTGCATATATCATACGTTGCATGTACTAGTTGTATGTACTATATCACACATGTCCTTCCAACTGAGATCGCGTTTAAGGCAGTTTTAGCTCGCTCGCAAACGTATTGCCATGTGCGGAACACCGGATTATCGGAAGCGTAAACTTGAGCGGCCGGATGTGCGGTGGCGTCTGGTGGCTCACTGTTTAACCACAGAGGGCACGGACTTAGAGAATACAAAATTATGGGCAATTAGTTGCCAGAACCATGGTCTGAATATGAGACACGCCGTAGTGGAGGACAAGGGAATTATTTTTACCGCCCAGCCTTTTGAACGTGCGCCTAAATCCAAGTACCAAGCGGGGTTTTTTTTCTCTTTTTTTATAGTTTTTCCCGCATCGAAAGTAGCCACCGCGGTTTGAATCGCACCCGTGACATTAAGCTGAGCAGCTCAACCCCATGGACACTAAGCCACCGCAGCCTACTGATTATGACTGACTTTATTTTACTTCCCTGCTGCTGCAGAGGTCTTTGTCTCAAGTGATGTAATCGTTGCCATGCCGGCATCTTTTGTTTTTTTCCCCTTTGACACGAATAACCATGCAACACAAAAACGTGGCAAACGCCATATGGGTGGACAAAACGTCGAAAGATGTCGCTACCAGCAGTGCTGCTGCAGTTCACGTCTTTAGTAACCCGATGTTACACGAAGCTTAAGACGGTTACGGAAAACGCTAAAACTCTCGACTCTCCTTCCTCGTCATCCCGTACTTTCCAGCACCTCATAACATCCATGCACTTTGAGTAATAACAATTTCTCGAGAACTTGTTTTTTTTTTTGCCAATGTTGACTGTGACGTCAACTGAAAAGGCGCCGCTGGACGGAGTTCCTAACAATGATACGATTTCGGTAACGCTTAGCGGGGCGCGTAAGACATTCTCGCCGCCTGAGGAGGGAGGGGAGTATTCTGTACGTGTCGACCTAATGGACTGGCCGCTGATTGGCTAGAGAGAAAGAGAGAGAAAGGCAAAGGAAAGACAGGGAGGTTAACCAGCGATTATCTCCGGTTGGCTACCCTGAACTGGGAGAGGGGCAAAAGGATGCGATAGGCGAGAGAGAGAAAAGGATTAAAAAAAGACATACACACACACAGGCACACACGAACTGTTTCTCTGGAAACCGTCACGCAGTCTAGAGCTGTACTAATGATAAGTAGGTAGGCTGCGAGTGTCTCACTCTTTCTCGCTCTTATCCCAAGCCCAGCCAATGAGCACGTCAGCAGCTGCCGAAATGGACAGTCCGCTAGTTCGACAGGTGCCGAATATGGCCCCCTCCGCTGGTGTCTTTACACTCCTCTAACTTCGCACGCCTTTTTAATTTTCTCCATCTCACGTTCGGCATCGCTGTCAGGAACATGATGACATTCTCAAATAATATTCATCTGCCTTCCTAACAGAATGGTCTTTAATCTTTGTCTTCTAAAGCCATCGCGATGCGAGGGAGGACGAACACCAAAGCAGCCATGGTTCCGCACTCTACGAGTCTGCTGTTTCACGGCCTCCTTGCCTAATAAACAACAATATATTTGGTTCTAAACGCATCAGCAATACAATATGGCTGTTGCGAAATATAATTGTAGAAAAACAAGTATGGGCACCTTCTTTACACCAGATAGCGTTTGCTTCGGACGGAACTCTAAAAAATGTATCCAATGCTTGGACTCAACGTGTGCAGTTAAAAAAATGATACAGTAGGAATATTTCTAAGGTTCTATGGGCTAAATATACTTTGCAGATAGTTTACGACTCTCAAACTCTTCTTTTATTTTTAACTCATTGATACAGAGCAGCGGTTCACCTAGGTAATCGCAAAAATGCATATATATAGTAGTTTTTACAAAGCCATCGTGCGCAAGAACCGCGCAAGAGTTAACGTAATTATTTCTAAGACCTGTATGTGGCAGTGGTAATGTCTATAAACAATTACTGCTTCCACGCTCGCATCCCAACGACTGTTCTGCATAGTCGTGCTACTTGAATAAGGAGAAAGAGCAGAGGCATAACGTGTTCGTTAGGTGCTCTTGCGCGAAAAAAAAAAAGATGTGCTGAAACATTACCCGTAACCGCAGCTCGCATAGTCTAAGTGCGTGTTTACCGCGAAACCTTCCACAAAACCCCTTCCCTTCATAGTTTCCAATTAGACACCGCAATTGGCGCCGCGTGGACTTGTAATACTAGAAAAAAAACGTCCCTCGTTCGGCAACTACAACGTACATGTTCTGTTCTTGCCCACTTCTCCCCGTGCAGTTGGGCGTGAGGTTGCCTGCGACCCCGGCCACTTCCGTTGCCTAGACGGGACGTGCATTGTGGAGCGGCTTGTGTGCAACGGGACACCGGACTGTCCTGACCGCTCGGACGAAGCTCAAAACACGACCTGCAGTGAGCTGCTACCGCATGCTTTGCTCTTTGCTTCACTGTAACACGAGCCCACGCTGAAACGTCATCTGGTACAGTGTACGGACTTCCAGTGCCTCTTGTCGTAGCATAACAGGCCTCCAGCGTTTTTCAAGTCAGCTCCCCCATTCCTGAAATTCGTGCTTTCGGGAATTGGAACCATAGTTTAAACGTCGCTTTCTAGGATTTTTCAATGCCGCCATGGCTAACGTGGGCATGCACCGCTGTTTTGAATTATTTTGTGTGCCTTTACCAATATAGCTGTGCCGTGCTGTGCAGGAAATATTTCCCAATTAAATTTACATGACTAAACATGTACTGCTGAAATTCTCATTATTATACCGCGTTCGAGGCCGCCTCCTTTTCAGACTTGCTGAAAGCTTTATTTTGTCTCCAACCAGAACTACAGTGTATACGTACTTATGCCACTTTCTTTAGTTTCCGCGTAAAAGTTTGCAAAGATAAATGAGCAGGTTAGTCAGTTTCCTTGCATACTTAGCAACATTCGGGCTCTTCGTCTGCACTATTTGTGTCCTCATTTTCTTCAACATAAGTATTGCGCGGTTTTACTGCTTTGCATAAAAGTAATTTGAATTTATTTGTCACCTTGGTGTTTTCATTTGACAAAATTACTCTGATTGCAGTGTCACTAAATGAGCACCTAAATCGTGAGATAAGTTCTCAAGTTTAAGGGATCCATAAAGGCATCTATCTCTGGGAATGTTAAGATTAGAATGACCATCTGCGCTACTTTTTAAGAATCCATTTGAAGAACTCAGAGTTTCATTTATTAACAAATGTATCTATATTTCTCCGAATGACCCAAATTATAGAAAGTATGCATTTTTTCGCTAGAGGTGATATAAGTAGTCTTTATGCAGGTGGTACTGGGAAGCTGAAAAATGATTGAGGCCTGCTGAGTCGTCAGTATTACTGCGTGTTTAAAGGAACCACTTTGTTCACAAGCCCCAGCAGTTAGCAAAAACAAAACACCAATAATAAGCCGCGCTCGGTCACCATTTCATGCTGTGCCTTTAGTGAAATTTACTGTGTCGCACGTACAACTTCCGTAGAGGAAAAGTGCTCATGTATTGCGAGACCACGTGCAGCATTCTTGCGTTCTTAGAAAAATAGATATCTGAGAGATTATTCTTGCAAATTTTTGGAAGCAGTATAGCTGCAAGCTCTGCGATAAACCTTAAGGTACAACTTCATAAAACCAAATTATTGTCAGCGTTTCGTTCTGTGCATCAAGGCTTCAGTCACTCACGTGAAATTTGTTGTATTACCAGCTGAATCAAGGTCTGTGGAAGAAATTGACAAATCCTTTCAACAAACGATGCTACTTGCTTCCAAAAACTTTGCACTGTATTAAAAGCGCTTCCTTTTTTAAAGGGGATGAAAGGTTGTTGCCACATATTCCTTATGCACCTTTTTTCGTTACTAGATTGTTGCACGTCATTTATTACTAGAATATTACCTGCTTCCTATATGCATGACTGGCTGACAGATGAAGTGAAAGGTACGAAATGTATTGAGCCTGCTTCCAAACTAAGGCTACGATGGGAATAAGAAGTCACAATATTAACATGAAAATAAACATTTTCGTATTTCTGAAGGTTTGTCGATACGAACAATGGCTAAAATAGCAATAGGAGATACAGAGAATGTTTGTACCACATTTTATTGCCTGAAGCACAACTAGGACATCACGTTTAAGGTTGGCGACCTCGCAGTTCACCACACCGTGTCAGTGTTACCACAGCTGGTACTCTTTTCTACTGCATGCTATAGTGTCGCTGTATATTCAGCATTCTACAACCCATTACATTGCAAAGCCAGGCTCAAGGTATGCGTACCTGTCAGACGCGAACGTAATCTATATCCTTAGGCTTCTAGTACTCCAATAATATTCGGCCACATGTGCAGCCTGTACACCGTACTTTAGTCGTTGTTAATATAAAACAAAAGTGCATAGTTAAATGAAATACAGAAATCTTCAGGAAGCCTCTAATACAAAATAATTATAACTTCTCATCCGACGCCGGATTGAACGGCGGCGGTGATTCCTAGAGACATCTCCACACTTCCGCAACAAGAAAATGTTATGTTGTATTATGGCGAACGGAAAGCACTCTAACAGACAATGCTAAACAGCAAAGTTTAAATGTACGTGTCTTTGAGTGAGTTAGTAATTCATGAATAGCAAAAAGTGTTTCGCATAGAAAAATAACTCACGGAAACAAGTTCAACAAGACACCACAGGCGCTAACTTGGTCGAAAATTCAGCTGGAAGTTAGGCGCCCGAGTTGTCTTCTTTATCCTTTGCTCGTCCCTTCTTTCTTTTCTGCACTAAAATTTCTTCGCTATACGAGGACAAAAGGAAAAGAAGAAGGCACGAACAGAAGTTCTCGCCCCGGTCCGTAACATCAATATTTTTTTCTTGCCACGAGCATAACGACACTCAGAGCTCTGCTTATCGATATGTGACCATGTGGTAATAACTAACGACGAGATAAACAAACTGAACGCATGCTTCTGCATGTTTGCGTGTAATGTGTTCGCGGAGCGTAGTGCCTGTTCGGCTAAGAACCCGCGCTAGACTTTCTGCTTCGTTTCCCACACATAGAAACGAGCACTCCATGCCGGGAGGATGGCTTTCCCTGCCAGCACCAGTGCATGGCCACCGCCACGGGTCAGCGCTGCTCCTGCAAGGAGGGGTACCAGCTGGCGCCAGACGGACGTTCCTGTCTGGGTAAGAAGTTTTCTGGCTTTCCTCTCTGGATATGTTTTCATCTTCAATCTCCCGTGTGTTTCTCCACGCTCCTTGGGTAGGTTTTTTTTTTCCGCTGTTTTCTCACAAAGCCAGTAGAGTGTACTATGCACATATGGTACCCTCCGTGCTTCTTTGCCTTGGTAAGGCAAGTGATTTTGTTTTGTCTCATTTACCTAGCATCCTTTACTTGCGGCCCTCAGTTCTGAACTGGAGTTTCCTATCTCTTCCTAAGCTTATCTAGTTTATATACTGCAGCAAAGCTGACGAGAAAAGGCAAATGGGAGCGCATGCCGTACTTGCGATAGATAAACTCGGGAAGTTATTTGCTAGTTTCCTTTTTGTTTGTCATTGTTGCTTTGTCAGCTCATATTTCCTTGCTGGATACAAGGCAGAGCTAAACTAGTGAATCAGGGGCCAGCATATGTGCTGGTATATTTTTGCAGCCGTAGTACCTGAGCTATACTGTATGAGCTTTTCGTAGGGAGCTGCTGCTATGTATAAGAACATCTTTATGAAAGGCGCCTTCTTTTCCGAGTTTTCTTTCCGCTGCAAATTACTACCATGAACTTTTTAAGGCGAGCAGCTTTTAAAGAAAATTGATTTCTTCGGGCTTTTGGCAGTTTCATGTCGGTGGTTGGCGATCGGTTTTCGGTGGTCGGCGGTGGAAATCTCGCGGCTGATAGAAATGGCGCGTCCTGTCACACCAGTAAGTTTCCGGGCGTGTTCGTTGCCAACAGTAAAAGGGTCAGATTAAAAAGCCTTCGATACGAACACAGCTCTTGCAACCTTAAAAGAGCTAGATACGGTATTTTCGATATGATCTTCGTAGACGTGGTAGACTGCGCATTGAAAATATTTCACTATCACTGTCGAAGAGGACATCAATGGCTAATGTTTTACGTAACCTTTAGTTTCATGCGCTGATATTGAGAAGACTGCACTGCGCCCTTCCTTGGAGTGGAAGTAGATAAAAAAGGATACCGTGAGCGTGCCCGCAAGTACTAATGGACTGGGTCTGGCTTACTTGGCGGAAAGCCTGGAAGGCATGAAGGGTATAGAAAATACTAAAAGGAGAAAAGAACCTAGAAAAAAAAAGCAACTGTCCACGCCGGAACGGTGGGGCGCTTAGTGTCATTATTTTATTACCATTTCAACACGCAGCAGCTAAATGGCCCACGTACACTTCCCGCTTCAAGATGCCTCACGGAGATCCTGCACCCCTAGAGAATACAGGAAAACGTCGACTCCAAGCCATTCTCAGAGGGAATCATTTCGGTCGACGTTGTACTGCAATAAAAGTATGGGAAAAGCTACAATTTTTAGGCGGGGCATAACTATAGCCTCTAGACTTGAAATATTCTCCTGTGTGTTGAGGACTAGCACCGTTATTAGCATGATCACTGACTAGGATTTTTTTCAATCATCATCTTCCTACATCCCTTTTTCGTTCCCCTTTTCCCGTTTCTCCGGGCAAAGTAACAGGTTAGAGCGCACAAATTCCTGTTTTCCTTTCTTCCTTTCTGTAAATAAGTTCGGCTATTACTGGAAAATCCGGCGAAGGGATAGAAAAAAAAATAGATAAAGTAAACCATAAGCCTGTAATGCGATGTTGGCACGGCTATATATTCGGCCTCGCAGGACTGCATAAACTTAATGCACGGTTTCCGCGTATCGCTGCGGACTGATAAGCCGAGGGGTTCATTAAATTAGTTTTAACGGTGCTTCAGCTGTTCAGCGTCTTTTGTTGTAAAAAAAAAGGCCGGCGACGTCACTTCGCATTTGTCGTAGGGCGCATGCGCGAACGGAGGATCAACTGAAAAGCGAGAGTTCTCTATGGTTAGCGTAAAGTGATGCGGCGGCTGGCGCAGGCAGAGGCTCTCACATTAGCTGTGCAGCACGGAAGACTAATTTTCGCGAGAGGATTGGGCAAACGGCGCGCCACTGTTCAGAAGAAGAGAGAGAGAGAGTATTAAGCGTGCTCATCCGTTAATCGCATTAACGAATTACCTCATTCGCGTGCCGCAATAATCTCGCGCTCCACGCAGCCAGCGAGTGATATTGTCATAATCTTAAGCAGATCGATATGATGGCCGAGCCGAACATTGAGTGTTTTTTTTTATCCTTCAACATTCCGTTAAGTACACGCGTACCGCTGCAACCACGTTTAGAGATGTTATAGAATTAGTTGGTGGAGGATGTTTTATTGACATTGTATATATAATGTGGCCTGCCATTATTTTTTCGAGTTTTTTATCAGTACTGCAAATGCCTTTTATAATTTCTTTTCGTGGTCCATTCGGCAAACCCGTATTTAGGTCCCTGTAGGTATTTTGCATTCAGGAAGAAAAGAACTTGGGGACCGGCGGGAGTGCAAGCAGCTTAGCCCTTTGTTGAGCGTGCCTAGCAAAATATTCTGCCGAATTTTTGTAAAGTTTACGTATTTGGTGTGTTCTATAACTTTACGAATGTTTTGTTAACTTTTACGAAAAGTAGATTCTGCTCGCGAGAACGTTTTAAAGGTGTCTAGGACGACGCGGCCTAACGTTACAAAATTAATCCATAGAGGAAAGAAAGAAATGGCATGCTATCTACGCCGCCTTTTCGTGGTAGCGCAAGTCGCTTTATACCAGGAAGGGAGCACTTGCTTCGAGAGAGAGAGAGAGAGAGAAACATTTATTGAAGCATATAATGGAATTCTCGCGGATCGAGGTCATCTCTTCGTCACGCTGTCTTCTCTTCGAAGGGAAGCCTCTTCAGCACGGGTGGTCCCTCAGTCCAGGGCTCCACTGAGTTTGGCCGCGTCCCTAGCGTGCTCCACCATCCTTCTTTGGACGGCGAGCTCGCAGCTGACGAGCCGGCTCTCCCAATGCTCCGCACTCGGGGGTTTATGATCGCGGAATGCGTCGTTTCGTTCACACTCCCAAGTTATGTGATAGAGTGTGGGCGTAGTCCCGCACCAGGGGCAGGTGTCCCTATACTGCGTTGGGAACATCTTGTTTAATATGAAAAGGTTGGGGAAGGTGTTTGTCTGGAGCCTACGCCAGCCCGTTGCTTCCTCTTTCGTCAGCGCTTTATGGGGCGGTGGGTACTTGAATCTAGTCCCCCTGTAGTGTTGCAGTGATTCCGAATAACTGTCACTGAGGATCCCGGCGTAACTAGCGCGGTACTCCTGCTGCTGTCCAGCTCGGAATCTATTAGCTCGAGCTAGACCGTCCGCCGCCTCGTTACCCCTTATGCCCTCGTGCCCAGGTATCCAGATCAGATTGTGTTTGATTTCCGCCTCCTCCGAGGGGTTACTCCCTCTGAGGATCCTAAGGGCAGTTTTGCATATTCTGCCCCTCATATAGTTGCGACAGGTCTCTTTCGAGTCTGTGAGAATGTTTAGAGATTTATTCCCCCTATAGCCTTGCATTGCCGCCAGCGCCACGGCGATTTCCTCGGCTTCAGCTACGCTCCATATCTCGGCCGAGACGCACGAGACAAGCTTTTCCTCCTTGTTCATTACTACCGCGATGGCCTTTGCCTCGCTTCCTATTACAGTTATGCTCGCGTCCGTGAAGAGAGTGTTCTCTTCTCTAGCCACTGTCTTTTCTATGTATTCGGCCCTAGCTTTCCTTCTGCCTTCGTGGAGCCTGGGATCCATGTTCTTCGGTATAGGCTTTACGTTAAAGGTTTTCCTAATTCCCGCCGGTACGTCCTCGTACCGGTCGACGTCTCCTATTTCGAAGCCCAGCCTACCGATCAGGTTTCGCCCCGTGTAGGTCCCCGTTAGTCTTTTCATTTGCGCCTTCCGCTGTGCTTCCGCCATTTCGACGAAGGTGTTGCTCACCCCTAGTTGCATCAGCTTTTCGTTGGAGGTGTTTCTCGGCAGATGCAGCGCCGTCTTGTAGGCTTTCCTCAGGACGACTTCGATCTCTTCGTTGGTCGTTTTAGTCCTCACTTGGTAGGGTAGCGAGTACATGACTCTGCTGACTATCAGGCTGTTGACGAGCTTGAGAGTGTCGTCTTCTCTCATGCCGTGCCTCTTCTGGGAGACCCTGTTTATCATTCTACTCACGTTCTCAGTCGACTTCTTGAGGAGGCCGATGGTGTGGTTGCACTTTCTGCTGCCTTGCAGCCACATGCCGAGGACGCGTATCATGTTGCGTTCGGGTATAAGTTGTCCTTCGAGGCTGACCTCCAGTTTCGCCTTGGTGGGATGTCTGCCGACTCTTAGCAGTTCGGACTTTTCGGTGGAGCACCTGAGGTCCCTCTCCTTCATGTAGTCTTCAACGCACTTGGCCGCATCTTGCAGCGCCGCTCGCTTTTCTTCCAAGGTTCCGCAGGTGGTCCAGACCGTGATGTCGTCCGCATACATCGCGTGCCGGATTCCCTGGATCTTTTCGAGTCTCTTCGCTAGGCCCAGCATCGCCACGTTAAACAGTACGGGCGAGATTACCGAGCCTTGGGGCGTACCTCTGCTAGGCGTTGCAAAGATACCGCTCCTCAGCTCGCCCAGGCCGACCGTCGCCGTTCTGCCCGAGAGGAAGTTCCTGACGTAGTCGTGGGTCTTCCTGCCGCAGTTTGTATTGTTGAGGCCTTCCATGATGGCCTCGTGGCTGACGTTGTCAAAGGCCCCTTTGACGTCGAGGGCCATGACGACGTTTTCGCCCTTTCTCGGCATTGTAGTCAGGACTTCCTTCTCGAGCTGCAGCAGAACGTCTTGCGTCGAGAGGTTGGCCCTGAACCCAAACATCGAGTTTGGATAGTATCTTCCGTTTTCTAGGTGCCGCTGGATGCGCTTGGTGACGATTTTCTCGTAGAGTTTTCCTAGGCACGACGTCAGCGAGATGGGCCTCAGGTTCTCAATCTGGATTTTCTTTCCGGGCTTGGGGATCATTACGACAACGGCGTGCTTCCACTCCGCCGGGACTTTCCCTTCTTGCCACAGCGTGTTTAGGTACTTGACGAGCTGGTCTATCGCTTCGTCACTCAGGTTGCGTATGAGGGAGTTCCGGACTCTGTCCGCTCCCGCCGCTGTGTTCTTGGTGGCCGATCTGATTACCTCGACGACCTCTTCCCTCGAGATGGGTCGGTCCATGTCCGGGTTGTCTTCGCCGCGGTACTCGCCGCGGTATCCCTCCGGCTCTCCCGTTCCGTAGCATTTCTTGCGGACCTCCTCGAGCAGCTGCTCGTCGGTGCCTTGGTATTGGTGGATCAGCCTCTGGATCGAGTTGCTGCTCTCTCGCTTGCTCTTGCTGGGGTCCAGTAGGCCTCGGAGTATCTGCCACGTCCTGGCCGTGCTGAGGGTTCCGTTTAGCGAGTCGGTGAATTGCTGCCACCCCTGTCTGGCCAGTTGCGTCGCGTACTCCTCGGCCTTCTTGGTGATCTCCGCAATCTTCTTCTTTAGCTTCTTGTTCATTCTCTGCTTCTTCCAGCGCTTGGTGAGGCCGCGGCGTGCTTCCCATAGCCCTAGCAGCCGCTTGTCCACCTCCGGTGCCTGTTCTGTTCTGTCCACCTCGCGGGTGTAGAGCTCCTGGATTTGCTTCAACTGTTGGCTCCATTCTTCCGGGGAAGTGATGTCGCCGCCCAGTTCTCTGCAGTGTCTTCTGAAGGCGTCCCAGTCCATGCTTCGAGCATGTTTGTTCACACAAGCTTCTTGAACACCTGAAATCGGCAACAGTCTGGTCGCTGAAAGTTGTTGTGCTTTACGAACATCGTACGTGTCGCTTTTCAGTATCTGCTGCGCCATTTGTTTCTCGTATCCTATGTTCTGCGTCTCAAAAGTGCATCATTCATAATAAAATTAATATGTATCCCCAAAAACAAAGATGCATGCTCGAGGCAAGCTGAAAAAAAAATGCGTGCAACACGCCGATTTGTCCTATCTCTGACATTTTTTTTTTTTACGAGTTTTGCAGTGCGCAAGTTGGCAGGTACGCTATAACCGTTGAGGACGCCGTGCAGGTGCAAATTCTAAGTCGACCGTTTCTTCGTGCCCATGTCCCCGACGCAGACGTGGACGAGTGTACGTACGAAGGAACCTGCAGCCAGGCCTGTGTAAACACGGTGCCGAGCTTCCAGTGCCTTTGCAAGGAGGGCTACAGGTTGCGGGATGACAAGCGACACTGCAAGGCACAAGGTACGTCACTTGCGCCGGCAGCAATATACGAGTACGGTGAAATACACGTACGGAAAACAGAGAAACGAGAAAATATTTTTTTGTTCCTATGGCTATAACAATTTTCGTAGTTGTGACTAGTATTGGAAGGAAGGAAGGAAGGAAGGAAGGAAGGAAGGAAGGAAGGAAGGAAGGAAGGAAGAAAGAAAGAAAGGAAGGAAGGAAGGAAGCAAGGAAGGAAGGAAGCAAGGAAGGAAGGAAGGAAGGAAGGAAGGAAGGAAGGAAGGAAGGAAGGAAGGAAGGAAGGAAGGAAAAAGTGGAGAAGAAAAGGTAGGGAGGTTAACCAGTTAAGCTTAAAGGGACACTAAAGGGAAACAATAAATCAGTTTAGACTAATAAAGCATTGTTTGAGAAACCTGCAGGCAGTCATTTCAAGGAAATAGTTTGAATATTAGATGAGAAAATGAAGGTCCAAATATCAGTATTTGAATTTCGCGCCTAAACGCCAGCGCCGGTACGTCAGCGTCACGTCAGGGATTCCAAAGTTTGTTTTCGCATTTGGGCCGCGTTGGCTGAATAAAGGTTCCCGAAACTTGGCATGTTTAATATTTGGTTCCTTTAGAACACAATGTAGTCATTCTGTACCGCTATATATAATTAGTAGGCCCTAGAAGATGCCATCAAAATCCAAGACGTCACAGCCCCCAGGTGCGGGAACTCAAGTAGGCGTCGCCACCCGCATTTCGTTCTTGCGCTTTTTCTGGCTTACCAAACGTCTTATCATTGTAGGAGTGGTGTTTTCGGTGTTGTAGAACGGTGATTTACTGATGCAGAAGAAATCACTTTTCACTTTAGTGTCCCTTTAACCAGTTTGCTACCCGACACATGGGAGCGGGATGGGGGCGATGAAAGATGGGGAAAGGAGAGAGAGAGAGAGAGAGAGAGAGAGAGAGGGAGAGAGAGCACATAGCACAGCCCACACATCGGCCGTTATAGTCCATCACTGTTGCGTGGTACGTGATACCATTGTCACAGCCGCTTGTCCAATCCCGTCACTTTCAAAAACTGAAGTAGTCCCTAGTGTTAGAAAGGTGTTACGCGCAGTATGACCCAATAAATTAATATGTGTGGAATATTGAACGACAGATAAAGTAAGTCTTAAAAGAGGATCGAACACGAAGAGTGAACTAAGCTCAACCGATTTGTTTTTTTTTTTTTACTGGATGAGCGGGTACCCATGTACCGTATGTCATAGTTCAATAATTGCACGCAGGCCTTCCTAAATTTGTACAGAAAAAAAATGTAACAATGTTTAACCACGTGTTGTTATTACGAGGGCCAGTCAATTGAGAACCTTAAATTTGTAACAGGATTTCTCAATTTTGTGCCTCTAACCTGTAAGCTGGCGAAAGTATCGGGCGCTATTAGTACGTGAGAAATTTGGTAACCGGCAGAAGAGCGCACTTCAATAAAGGTCACCACAGTTTCGGTGTCAAGATAGCAACTTCACTTGAGACATGCGCCAAATAAGAAAAAGCGTTCTGTTCCTGCATTTTAAACTGATAGCCCTAAGGGGCCTGTTGCGCAGTGAGCACGGCTGAAGCGGCGTTGAGCGTGAGTTGATCGTTAGCGAAGCGCGTCTACCAATCACAGAGCGGCATGCGGCACGTGCTTACTACCAATCATAGCTCGGCTCACCACGTTTACAGCATCCGCGGATTCGGCGGCTCCAGCTGGTTACGGGAAAGAAAAAAATGAACCAGAAAGCTCACTTTCGTGCATACCGTTCGTCACAAGCGTTTCCCGCTGAAAATCACGGTTGCATAAGCTGCAGTTGCCGCAAAGTGTGCGAAGCAGTCAGGTAGCCATAAATTCTATCGCATTCTACACCTAAAGGCGCAGCTTAAGCATCTCCAAACTATTTGACAAGTGAAGGAATGAAACGTAACAAAATTCACCAAACAATGAAAGCTAAGTATGACAATACATGTTTGTCATAGCTGCGGGTTTTACAAAGTAGATACTACACATTTGATGTTCCATCTTATAAAGACGCTCATCATGCAGTGAATTACACGGAGTTGATTTCAGACCACCAAAATGCTTGTCCTCAAACTAGCCGTTCAACATGCGTGACCACAGAAGACCTGCACATTGAGTGTCTGGCGCATTCTTTTTGCTAGCCGGATCTCCACCCGAGGGATTATCATGTTCAGGCTATGCACTGAAGGCAACACTGGGGAGAATGAAGTTCCCACCAGATGAAGAGGTACACTGAGTAGTGCAAGACTCGTTGTGAAGCCAAATTTATTTTTCCAAATGAATTCAGGCACATTATAGGTGCTGGAATATTTCTGTGAGCGTGGTGTAGATTGTTTAGAAAAAGAATGCAAAAGCATTTATAATTTGCTCTTAAATTATGTGCAAGAAATTAAGGTTGTTGTGTGACTGATATTTGTATATATGAATATACGTATATACTCTAATGATTGTTATCTCTTATGCTTGCGCATTCTGGCTCTTTGTCATGTAAATATATATACATATATACAGAGTAATATATACATACATATATATATATATATATATATATATATATATATATATATATATATATATATATATATATATATATATATATATATATATATATATTGTCGCAACCTATTAGGAGACGGGGAAGCCGGCGTGGAGGACGTGTAAAAGCACTTTTATGAGAGCAGTCAACGCGACGTCATTGTCGTCTCTGTTTTTCCACTCGCGCGCCACTTCAGCGTCGTTCTCATCGCCTGGCACATACCCGCGGCGACCATATAGGATGTGGCATTTGCCCCCCCTTTGAAAAAAAAGGCATCGTCCCGATGCACTAACCGCCGAAGGCTGTGCACAGACGGTGCAAAGTGGAGGTCACGAGGAAATGTAGGGCTTCATACGAAGCACGTGCACAACGTCGGGCAGATGCCGCCGGCGTTTGGAGCAGTTATGGCTGTCGGGGACAACTTCATAATTCACATCGCTGATGCGGCGCAGAACTGTGTACGGGCCGAAGTATCTTCGCAGGAGCTTCTCAGACAGCCCCCGCCGACGAATCGGAGTCCAGATCCACACCTGGTCACCGACGTTGTATGTGACGGGTCTGTGCCGAAGATTGTAGTGTCGGGCATCGTATTCCTGTCGTTCTTGGATTCGCAAACGCGCAAGCTGCCTGGCTTCCTCTGCGCGTTGCGTAAACTCGTCGGCACCAGTCTCGTCGTCACCGCACTCGTGTGGCAGCATTGCGTCCAACATTGTTGTCACTTCGCGTCCGTAAACGTGGTTGAAAGGCGTCACGCGTGTTGTCTCTTGGCGAGCCGTGTTATACGCAGATGTAACGTATGGTAAAATCTCGTCCCAGTTCTTGTGGTCGACGTCGATGTACATACTCATCATGTCTGCCAGTGTCTTATTAAGACGTTCTGTCAGCCCATTGGTTTGGGGATGATAAGCCATGGTCTTTCGGTAAGTGGTACCACTTAGTCGCAACACGGTATCCAGAAGCGCAGCCGTGAACGCAGATCCTCTATCTGTTATGACCACTGCGGGAGCGCCATGCCTTAGGACGACGGCCTCGACGAAAAACCGCGCTGCTTCGGCTGCTGTTCCACGTTGGATAGCACCTGTTTCGGCGTATCGAGTAAGATAATCAGTGACGACGATTATCCATCTATTTCCGGCAGTAGACAGTGGAAATGGACCTAAAAGGTCCATGCCAATTTGTTCGAATGGCGCTTGCGGTATCTGAACAGGATGCAGCAGTCCAGCTGGCTTGCCGGGTAGGGCTTTGCGGCGCTGGCAATCTAGGCATGTCTGTGTGTAACGTTTCACGATCGACGCAAGTCTTGGCCAATACTACTTTAGCCTTATTCTTGCCAATGTGCGGGTGTATCCCAAGTGACCAGCGGTCGGCTCGTTGTGACAGGCATGTAGGACTTCGTCGCGAAGAGATGCGGGAATGACGAGTAGGTAGCTGCTGCCATTAGGTGAAAAGTTCTTTTTATAGAGAACGTCGTGGCGTAAGCAAAACGAAGGCAGCCCTCTCGCGAATAACCTCGGCACGCTGCTTGTTTTTCCCTCTAAGTAATTGAAAAGAGGAACCAGTTCTGCGTCCTCGCGTTGGTGGCGGGAAACGTCGACAGTATCTAGCACGCCTAGAAAACCCGCGTCATCATCGTCGTGGACTGCAGCCTCAACAGGGGACCGAGAGAGGCAGTCGGCGTCGGTGTGTCGTTTCCCCGATTTGTACACAACCGTGAAGTCGAACTCTTGAAGCCGAAGACTCCAGCGCGCAAGCCGACCAGCTGGATCTTTTAAATTAGTCAGCCAGCAAAGTGCATGATGATCACTGACAACGGTGAAACTCCGACCATACAAATATGGCCGAAATTTCAGGACGGCCCACACCAGAGCGAGACATTCTTTTTCTGTAGTGGAGTAGTTAGCCTCCGTCCTGGATAGCGTCCTGCTGGCGTAAGCTAATCACTCTTTCGGTGCCGTCCTGCCGCTGTACAAGCACTGCGCCGAGGCCGACATTGCTAGCGTCGGTATGAAGAATCGTAGGAACGTCTTCATCAAAGTGTGCGAGGACGGGAGGCGCCTGCAGCCGTTGCCGTAGGTCATCAAAAGCCCGTTGCTGGTCTTCACCCCATACAAAGGGGACATCTTCTCTGGTAAGATGGGTCAATGGCCATGCGATGCGCGAAAATTCCGCAATAAACCGTCGGTAGTAGGCGCAAAGGCCGAGAAAACGTCGCACGGCCTTTTTATCTGATGGCGTTGGGAAATTAGCAACGGCAGATATTTTATCAGGGTCAGGTCGGACACCTTCACGACTAACAACGTGACCGAGAAATTGAAGTTCTTCAAAGCCAAAATGGCACTTTTCAGGTTTTAAAGTTAGACCAGCTGAGCGTATTGCTTCGAAGACCATCTTTAGTCTCCGTAAGTGTTCCTCGAACGTTACGGAGAAAACAATCACGTCGTCGAGGTAGACCAGACAGGTTTGCCATTTGAGGCCTGAGAGTACAGTGTCCATTAGTCGTTGAAACGTTGCCGGCGCAGAACACAAACCGAAGGGGAGCACCTGAAATTCATAAAGTCCGTCGGGCGTAACAAAAGCGGTCTTCTCACGGTCTCTCTCATCAACTTCTATTTGCCAGTAGCCGCTTTTCAAATCCATCCACGAAAAGTAACGTGCGTTTCGTAGCCTGTCCAGAGAATCGTCGATACGCGGTAGCGGATAAACGTCTTTCTTTGTGATCAGGTTGCGTTTTCGGTAGTCGACGCAGAAGCGCAGGCTACCATCCTTCTTTTTCACCAATACGACAGGCGATGCCCAAGGACTCTTAGATGGCCGAATAACGCCGTCGTCAAGCATCATCTTCACTTGTGTCTGGATTGCCTCGCGCTCTTTTGGTGCTACACGATAAGGGTTCTGCCGAATTGGTCTGGCGTCGGCTTCGGTGACAATACGGTGCTTAGTGAGCGGCGTCTGGCTAACTAGTGACGTGGATGAGAAGCAGCTCTTAAACTCATCAATGAGCTCAAGAAGGCTGCTGCGTTCGACGGGCGATAAGGTGGGACTGATATCGACCACAGGGGCAGGCATAGCCCCAGTGAACGTCGCGTGCTCCACTGAGAGGCAGTCCTGTATTGATGTAAATTCGTCGAAGTAAGCAACAGCCGTGCCTTTAACAATGTGTCGACGTTCCCCGGTAAAATTCGTCAGCAGGAGTTCAGCACGTCCGTCACGTACGTCAATTACGGCCCTGGCGATGGAAACGCCTTGACTCAGTACCAGTGCGTCGATGTGTTCAGCGACGCCAGTGCCAGTGTTGAAGTTGTCGGAGATGACAGGCACGAGGGAACAGCTTCGCGGCGGAAGCGTGACGTCGTCGTCGGCGGTACGTAAGCGGGGTCGCTGGTGCTCCGCGGGGTCGACGTCGTCTGAACTCGTAGAAAATGTGACGACGAGGTCACGGACATTAATCACTGCACCATACTCTCTCAAAAAATCCATCCCCAATATAAGTTCTTTACAACACTCAAAGAGAATGACGAAAGTGGCGACGAAGGTTGCACCGGCGATTACTATTCTGGCTGTGCATTTGCCAATCGGCGTCATCAACTGGCCACCGGCAGTTCTGATGTTGGGCCCGGTCCACGGCGTCTTCACTTTTCGCAGCCTGTCGGCCAGCTTTTGACTGATTATCGAAAAATGCGAACCAGTATCGACGAGAGCGGCCACTTGGTGGCCGTCAATGCAAACGACAAGATCGGCGCTGACGGCGTCGGTTACAGGAGGCGTGGTTGGAGTCGTCGGAGTTGCAGAGTCGTCGATCGTCGGAGATGGGGGCTCTTGGGTAGCTAGCCGGTTTGCAACCTCACCCCCAGAGGTCGCTGCGTCTAGTTTCCCCGGCGCGGGCTAGGGGACCTGCCCCTAGAGGCGTCAGAAAAATCGCGACGGGTCGGTGGGGTGTAACGAGCAGGAGAGGGGGAACGCGATCGAGGCGTCGTTGAACCTTCTGGCCGAAAGTTTGTAGAATTTCCGTCGCGGCTACGTGCAGCATCAGACACAGGGTAACTGCAGCTGGAAAATTTTGGATACCCAGCCGCGCGGTAGTGGCACGCGCGGTAAACATGTCCTGCTTCGCCGCAATGAAAGCATAGCGGCCGGTGGTCAGGGGTGCGCCACAAATCAGTCTTTCGAAGCGGGTAGCCGGCAGAGGATTCACTGTAGAAACGAGGCGCAGCGATCGACTGGCGGCGATACGGCATAGTTGGCGGCGGCTGTGACTGTCGAAAATAGGGCGTCGGGGATGGCGGTGATGGCTGCGTCGTAGTGGGCGACGGTGTCAGCAACATCGAAGTGGCAGGAGGTGGACGGCAGACAGCTTCCGCGTAGGTCAATCGTCGCGGCACCGCCTGCCAGTCGGGCGACGAAAAGGCCTCTCGAACTTCCTCCCGAACGATATCAGCGACAGAAGCCACCGCTGGTGCCATGGGAGAGATCCCGAGCTGCCGGATCTCCTCTCGCACAATCTCTCTGATGACTTCACGTAGAGACGTGCTGCAGCTCTCAGGTAGAATGGAAGCATTCACCGGCGAGCTCTTGCGATCATATTGGTGCTACCGTTGCTGTAGTGCCCGTTCTATAGCGGTAGCCTCCTTGGTAAATTCGGCCACTGTCGTCGGTGGGTTCCTCACGAGCCCGGCAAACAGTTCCTCCTTCACTCCGCGCAAGAGATAGCGCAACTTCTTTTCTTCGGCCATCTCAGGGTCTGCTCTGCGGAAAAGGCGGGCCATATCTTCTGCAAACATGGCAACGCTCTCGTTTGGTTTTTGAACACGGGATTCAAGTAGGCGCTGTGCGTTGTCTCTTCTGTCGCTACTAGTGAACGTGTCTAGCAGCTCGGTGCGGAAGGCATCCCACGTGGTCAAATTTCTCTCCCGGTTCACAAACCACGTCCGCGCACTGTCTTGAAGCGCAAAATAGACATTAGACAGCTTTTGCTGGGAGCCCCAGTCATTATAAGTGGCGACACGCTCAAATTGGTCAAGCCAATCTTGGACATCCTCAAAAGCGTCGCCGTGGAAACTTTCTGGTATCTTAGGATTCTGCAGCGTCACCTGCGATGGAGTTGCAGTAGCCATGGCGGAAGTAGGTTGACGCGTTCCAGCAGGGTCCTGCAAAGGATTGAACTCGGGCGTCAGGCCTAGCAGGTGGCGACTGTACCGGTGAACAGGAGTTTCGATGAACGAAGGTGATTCCGCTTTCGAGGTATGGCTCCGCGAAGGGGTGCCGAGCATGAGACAATCCTACCCAGCACCTCCACCACTGTCGCAACCTATTAGGAGACGTGGAAGCCGGCGTAGAGGACGTGTAAAAGCACTTTTATGAGAGCAGTCAACGCGACGACGTTGTCGTCTCTGTTTTTCCACTCGCGCGCCACTTCAGCGTCGTTCTCATCGCCTGGCACATACCCGCGGCGACCATATAGGATGTGGCAATATATATATATATATATATATATATATAGAGAGAGAGAGAGAGAGAGAGAGAGAGAGAGAGTTAGAGCAGCTAACGTAGATACCATAGTAAGAAACAGTACATACTTGCTGCTATAACAGTATACAGCGGGTTCATGCAGCCCTTCTATTGATAACAAATGTATTGCATTTGTTTTAATCATGACGCTGGTATACAGCGCTCTCTGAAACATTGCAGGATTCGTGTGACGCCATCACGCCGGCTCAGCGAGTGATAACCTGGCGCAATCGCCGACAACATTTCTACGCCATCTACCTAATATAGTAAAGGCATCCCTTCTGCTCCTTTGAAGTTAAAATCTTAGTGGTCATTAAATAGCGTTTCATCGCAAGTGTAATTGACAGAGCCCAAATTAGGCTTGATGATTTCATCAAAAGTACCGTAGAACTTGAATTTTCGGGGTGTACTAAACCGATCGAATCCGCAAATTGTCCACCTCATGACTCTGTAACTCCAAACGGCGTCGTGAGTAGTTACAGACGTTCGCGCAGCTGTCAACGCGTTCATTCGATTGTCACGTCATGCCCAACGTGCGGGCTTGGGTTTGGCCCATGTTTCTGAGAACTTCTAAACTGATCTGCTTCTACGGACGACTGAGGAAGAAATCACTGAAAGAGACATAAAAAAACAGGGACAGCAGAGAATGACATGCAGTGATGACAGAAACAAAAAGTGGGTGTCTCAGGGAACCAGGCGGGTAGGGCCCATGCTGAGGAAAGGTTTCTGAGAGTTCTGAAAAGAGTCATTTTGTCCAGAACGGTACTTTAATGTAGCCTACTATCGGCAGTGACGGCTGTATTGGTGTCTCCATTGCACGGTTGTCGGGATGGCTGCGCAGGTTCAGAGGCCTACGTGGTGTTCGCCAACGGCGCCGACATCAGGCGCATCACGATGGACAAGTCGGAGTACACCTCCGTGGCGGCCAAGCTGCAGAACGCCGTGGCGCTCGACTATCATCTAGCGCAGGACACGCTCTTCTGGTCCGACATCACCGTCGACGTCATCCGGGCCTGCAGCCTCAGCAACTGCACCGCCGACAGCGTGCACACCGTCGTATCGCGCGGGCTGGGCAACCCTGACGGGCTGGCCGTGGACTGGCTCATGGGGCGCGTCTACTGGACCGACTCCGGCATGGGCCGCGTCGAGTCCGTGGACGTCGACGGCCATCAGAGGAGGGCGCTCGTCTGGAAGGACCTGGACAAGCCGCGAGCCATCGTTGTCTACCCGCAGTTCTCGTGAGTAGGACGACGCGAGTCGAAGTGTACCGGAAGGCGCGGGTGGCTGGAGTTCGTCGCACAAGCACAGGGTTCCATTCAATCGGTAGATTAGGAGCGCAAAGCAGATAAGTAATGAGTACACGCAATGCAACACGTTTTCGATGTCACGTCTACTTCGCTTGCATGATTATACCTATTATGCAACGAAAGTCCAATGGGGTATTTGAAGCACGGTTTTGATTCAGCTAGTTAGGGATTTGCACATGCGATACAGGTGCTTTTAAGCGTCACTCGGCAAGGCAAACGCTACTTCACTAATAATCATTGAGAAACAGAGCTTCAGAGCAGACTGAGAGATGGAGAGGCAGACTGTGTAGATTTTCCTTGCTGTTGTCCTGACCAGTGACAGCGTCCCGCATTTAATCTTCCGTCATACCCACAGCGTTACTATAGTATGCACCATGTGCACCCGCAGCACGCCATGGGCAATTTTCATGTGCCCTCCGTGGTGGTCCATTGCCCAGGGTTAATGCAACGAAATATCTTGTTTTGTCTTTCGCCAAAATTCTGTGCTTCTCTTTACACGCTAAATGAGCGAAACAATATGAACTTCGCACTCTTGGTATTGTCTGTCGTATATCGCATGATTTCCACTCCCATGTTGCTATTCTGAAATTGTATTATCCCGCGTGCCTTCCATTACTTCAATATGCCTCCATAATTTGGACTGGATGTGCAAATCTAATTCTGACCCCGTTGAACGTGACTAAAATAAACTGATATATTTGTTCCAGCACAACTTTTTGCCCTTATGGTGGCCATAGTCCAGCCATCTCAAATATACCTCAACTCACATCTCGCAAGTTAACACGTAATAAATCAGAACTTTTGTTTGCCTATAAGGTACTCCATGGCATTAGACGCCGCCCAAAGCTTCTTGGTGATTAAAATTTTGCCGCGCCACAAAAGTATACCCGGCAGCCTTCCGCGTTTCTTGTGTGGCCTTGTTGCAGCAGTTGCCGTCCTATGTCCCAACTCAAAAACAAACAAAGAAGAAATATTATCAGCGCTGACATATTTCAGAGTACATTCTTTGTGTTTTGCATATGTGTAGATAATCAGATTGTATGATTAACCTTCTTCTACGCTCCCCTTCTCTCGTTTTCTGTTTGCCTATTTCTTTCTGTGCCTGATGTGGTTTTGTTTGCCAGATTTCTATCTTCTGCACATTTTGCCTTAGGCATTAATTTTTATGTGCACCAGTACGAAGGCTCCACAGTTGCTCCTGGGCACCGTAATAAACATTTGATTGGATAAATTAGTATTATTATTATTATTCGGTTTCGAAACATAATACCATGAACAGGGAGCGAATTGAGGAAGAAATCCGAGCTGGGCGGAATTGTTACAGATGGGCGCACTATACGCCTGCCAGCTCTTCAGGAAGGAGGAAACAGAATCATAGAACAAGCGGGGACGCAAAATTTCTTATTGCGTTACTGAATCATCGCCTCCCGAACTTCATTGCAATCAAGGGCTAAATGATAAAGGCTAGAATGCATAATGAGCTTCATTACACACACACACACACACAACAATCTACTTCCAGTGGAATTGCGCGCTCGCTTTCTCTCCCCTGCCAGGACCGTGTTCTGGACGGACTGGGGCGCTCGACCCCGCATCGAGCGCATCTACACCGACGGGTCGGGTCGGCGTGCCATCGCGGACACTTCGCTGTTCTGGCCCAACGGGCTGACGATCGACTACGGCAGTGACCGCATCTTCTGGGCGGACGCCAAGCATCACCAGATCGAGAGCGCCGACCTGGACGGCGCCAACCGCAAGAAGGTCATCGAAGCGGGTACGTGGCGTGCTTGCAAGCGAGGCCAGATGGACTGGCTCACTGGGGTGCCATATTTATAAAGCTGAAAGACGGCAAAAGTACGTGGGCTAGGAAACGATAAGCATTAGTCCTCTCTTTCTGCTCGAAGGGGTTACACTTTTCTGAAAGATGGAAAATAGCTATGGCTTGGGTATAAACACCACTGCCATACATCTCCGTGGGTTCCAAACGACGCTAAGAAGGTAGGTTGTTCAGTAGTCACTAGGTAAGCGTAAATGAATCTGTCTGTAACAACAATAACAAAAAAAGAAACTGTACGCAAAGCTGAGTTCTCCAATTAAAAAAAAAAAGGCTCTTCAAAAGATGTTGAAAGTGCAAACCGACAGCAAATGCGGCCGTTTGTGCCGAAAGCTAGTCTGGTACATGTAAAACGTTGTTTTGTTTTGTTTTTGTTGTTGTTGGTTTCGTTTTTTCCAATTGTTCTTGCGTTTACGGCATTTATTAAAACTCTGTGAATAAATTTTTCCAAGGCATGTCTACAGGACGCATGTTATTCTAATGCGTAAGAAATGCTTCATTTTGTAAAGAGCTCACTTGTGTTGCTTACACCTGCTACACTGCATGAGAGGTTGGTCTCTCGCCACACACCTCAGCGCCTGTGGTGTGTGTCACTTCCTCTATACTTCCTCGTTGTTGCGCGCTGTTTTATTCAAAGATAAAGTATTAACGACTCTCCCCAAGCCGCAGTTTTATTACGGTCTCTAGTATACGTCATTAGGACATCTACCGCCGGCGGCTATTCACTGATTAAACTGACTAAGTCCGGCATACTTATAACCGACTTATAGATTTACCCAAGGATTCCACTGTATTCGTGGACGGCTGCAGTTGTGTCGGCTTAACCTATGTTTTGATGTATTTCAGGTCTGCCGCACCCATTTGCGGTGACCATATTCGAGGACATGCTTTACTGGACGGACTGGCAAACCAAGAGCATACACACTGCCACAAAATTCGGCCAGCACGAGCCGTCCATCTTCCACCCCAAGCTATCATTTCCCATGGACATCAAAGTGGTCCAGAGTCTGCGCCAGCCGGACGGTAGGGTTTCACTGAACCTTATCGCTTGCGCTAATTCGAAGTGGTATTTCTGAACGTACAGCCAGTGGCGAATGCACAAGGTACATTTATGATTGTCAATCAAAGCAGATGAGGTGCTATTTGAGCTATTTACAAGAATATTTACGCACCATTCACGTATACATATTCTTTTTTTTTGGGGGGGGGGGGAGGGGGGCAGAGACAGGGTATTGTGAATTTGTCCCTTTACTCGAAGAACTCCGCGAACGAAGTTGCTCCGAGGTCATTATATTTTTAGCATTCCTAACAGAATACTACTTGATGGTATTTTGAGCGTTCTGGAGAATACACTGCAATTAACTAGCACTATTTGGCTTGTTTCTCATGTTCTTTTGTTACTTTTGTACTAGCTTTGGTATTTTTAATGTGACCAGTGTAACTAGTAAGTTCTTTTACACTATGGCCCAGCCAAATACTTCATACATGTTACAAAGTCGGCGCATTAGATTACTGTATCGCGCTCGAAGCTATGTTGACATCATTGGCTATGCCAGTGGCGTACTGTACCATTGCTGAAACGGAGTGGGAACATTAAAGACGCTTTCAGTCACTGCGGCCATGTTTAAATTGGGCGGAGTGCAAAAGGCTTACTTGTACTAGGATTTTTTGTTGATGCTAATTAACCACGTGTGGTTTATATTAATCCGAAGGCTTCCACTGTCCCTGTGTCCAATTTCGGCATGCAAAACCCCATGTCAAGGCTATTTTTTTTTATAACATAAGCTTTCTCTTTTAACTTTAATATTGTAGCGCTTACATGTCGAGGGGCATATGACAACAAATGCTGCCAGACGCGTATTGTAATATCATCCTGTATCTGAATGATATCATAATTTCAAAGTGATACTCTCTCATATCAGGATTAATTGCTAATACTAGTGGAGGCGCACCTCAGCTATCATCAAGATAGGCCGCTGCGGAGTGGTGAATGGTAAGAATCAAAATTTAACCACGTCGAGAGGATAGTCGCGACACCTTGGCTGTGGGGAATTTGACTGGACAATTTTATTTAAATCATCTGTAAGGATTCCGCAATAACAACTCTGCTTTCTTCAGCACACAAAATATTTGTTTGAAGAATTTTGTACGCACCCCACTGCTTGGATATAAGACGCCCTGCTTCACTTTGTTCATACTGCGCCATTTAAAAGCACATTGAAACTGCGTGCTGTGTTTTATAAAGTATAGCAACTGTCGTTATAGCCAAATCACTTTATTCGAAATTGTTGCGTTCTTAATGGTTTATCGTGATCCCAATGGTAGTGCAGACATCTTAAACTGCATAATTTAAAGAAGAGGAGCATCAGAATTCTCTCAGAACTAAAGTGCGGAATGGAACATTCATATGGAATCCCTTGGTGCAGCATCCACGATGATCCTTTCCATTTATTCGTATTAGCTTGGAGAGGCTAAAGACGCTGGGAACGTCATTCCGACGGGGCGGCAGCTTGATGGGGCTCACGGCCTCACGCGCGGACAACCCACAGACATGCCAGCTGCTCTCCCGTGTGAAAGCAATATTCCGGCAGTGCCATGTCACCACTGTCAAGCGCGCCTTTGTTAAAACATACATTTTAAGAGTTGCCGCGCTGTTGGAATGCGAGTACACTCGACTACCGCTACTTCTACCTTTGTGAAACCGCTAACTTGTTGGAAATGCCCGAGATGTCTAATCAATAAACGGCGGCAGAATGAACGAATCAAAATCCTTCGATTATTCCTTCAAACTGTCTGTAATGTATATCATATTTACTGCAAATAAAGACGGGGACGGCGGAAGAGAACACAAAAACACAACACGCTATCCCCGTCTTTATTTGCGGTCAATATGATATGCAGTAAGCTAGGCCAAACTAAAGTTCTCTCTGTAATGACTTTTTTGTTTCTTGCGCTGGAAGCGCGACTCAACCAGCGTGTTTAAACGCCGCTTACTCAACGTAACACGGCACTAAACAAGTGGTAACGGATGGCTTCACGGGAGGAAGGAGCGCCATCCGATAAAACATAAAGATAAATTGAAATAAAGCTGTTGTAGGCCTCTAAACATATAAGTACGGTTTGAGAAATTTAATGTGTTTTCAAGCTTTCAGTAACTGCTACACGCATGAGGCTACGCCGGTGGGGGTCTAATTAAGCGAATCAGCTTATAATCTGGTTTCGAACTAAAGGAACTTTTCTTCTGTAGATATGTATGGTTTCTCGTTGCAACCTTTCGGTGCGTTCGAATGAAGAGAAAAGTTGAATTAACCGAGGTAGAACCAACGGGAGGCAATTGCACCACGTTACTGTGAGTCTTTTAGACTGTTGGTGTGAACTTACTGTGAATCTCCGCGTTGAACTAAATGCATCTGGTAATGAATCCGTCTCCTGTCCCGATGAATTCGTTATAAAAAGAGGAATTCTGTATTATTTTTGTTTCTTCCTGCGTGTCCAGGATCGAATCCTTGCACGCTGAGCGACATCAAGTGCAGCCACATCTGCGTTTCTAACAACGAGACTGCTTCGTGTGCCTGCCCAAGTGGCTTGGACCTGCAGGCCGACGGCTTCACGTGCATAGAAAGTAAGTGCAGAAGTTCGCACTTCTCCGAGGAGAATGCCGTGTCTTCGAAAACGTTCAGGAGATCAAGAATACGCGATTAAAGAATTCTAAATATTTGTGTGGTGCTACCACTCATATATGATAGAATTCATCGTTACTTCGTCCTATGGAAGCAGATGCAGGATTTATGCAAAATATATTCTTAATAATTAATTACAGAGTCTACCATGGGCATCAAAAGCGTTGAGAAAGGCCTGTATTACATAATACATTTAGGTTGATTTCTTCCGCCTTTCCATTTGCTTCCGAGCAGAAGACCGCCGTTCAACGCTGCAGGGGCCAGTTTCTTTGCATGGCCGTTTTTTTTAGACAGCTTGCTCACCTGCCCCGAAAAAGCAAACGCGAACGATTTACTTCCTTGAATACTGGAATCAAGTGCTTCTCGGCGCTCGTGTATTGTCATCAAAGACTAGTTTAAAGGCAAACATAACAGGCTAAACAATCAACTAAGTTCACATCTTCAAGGACACATATTTCCACTGATACGCTTACGCAGAAAGCAAATAATACATCACTAAACTATGCCACCCACAGTTCTAAAGTTCTCACGTTGTCGCGCTTACTAAAAAAACAAAACATCCTTCGTAAATGCTTATTCTTGCATCGCTGCCTGTTCGCCGCCAATCTTCGGGCTTCCGTCGCTCGTCCAATCTCGCGTACCTTTAAAAGCAGTACCGTCAGAGATGCTCACATTCCAATAACATTGAGCCTTTAGAATCATCGCATGGAATCTTGCATTTTAGCTCTCTCTCCTCCGCTCTTTATTTCGACGCAGAGCCGGACTCGTTCCTGCTCTTCGCTCACCGCGGTGACATCCGTCGCCTTTGCCTGAACTGCACGGACGACGTGGACGTCACTATACCACTCCGAAGCGCCATTAGCGCCGTTGACCTCGACTGGGACGCTACCACCGACATGATATTCTGGACGGACGTCACCCACCACTCAATCCTGAAGGCCAAGTGGAACGGCGACGACCAAGAGGTGGGCACTGGGCGCAACTTGGACGCCTTTGTAGGTGGGACAACTGGTAATGGCCGTGCCGGTAACTGAAGGCCGCAACACGTATAAACCCTACCTCCCAGTCTATGCTGAGGGAAACGTTCGTGCGCCCTATAACGTAAAACTATTTCAATACGTTTTTATTCCGATCTCCTGACGTCGAACTTGCGTAACCACCGACGCAAGCATCGGACGGTGACCCGCAGGGTTGTCTGAACAGACCAATGAAACGTTCTCCTCGTTCATAGGAGGTCACTTTTGTTTGCTTGAAAAACGAATAACATTGCCTACACTGAGCGGCTTGTCTTATGTAATTGGCTGGCAAGAGGACAGGAGCACGCTCAAATGAAGAGGGATTCGATGGGGTGAGCAAGTGCACTGAAAATATATAACCGGATCAAGAGGGTGGGGCCACCGTCTGCAATTGGTTCACTTTCCCTCACTTAGGTTTCGGAGGCTGGTTGAAAATCCCGGCGGCATGCAACGGAAGCTTAAAAATGACGCTAAAACGGATTCTCAGCAAAAAAGAGTTGGCAGAACAACGTCGTAAACGTGCTCAAAGTGCTCGAAAACGTTACACGGCCACGCAGAAAGTTTTATTATACGCTAATTAACCCACGCGCTGCGGCAGGTGCGAGTAGCCAGTGCCTGAGCGATCGGTGGCAACCATATTTTATTGCTTTCAGAACGGGGCACCTTTCGGCTATTGAGAAGCAACTTCAGTTTTGTTCGGCACATTAAAGCATCTTTAACGAGTACGCGTCACTTTGACGTGGCAATTTTTGGCGGTTTTGGGACATCGAGTGACAGACAGATGAAGTGGGTGCAGCCCGAAAACTTTTGACCAATAACTGAGGGCTAATGGCGAAAAGGCGTCGAATCAGAAATAACTATTTTACTTTTGTTCGGTCAAATGATGCATAATCAGCGTGCACATGTTATATCAGAAGGGGAGCTATCACGGTTTGCGTCACGTCGCGTGAGAGACAAGCGAAGGGGGGGGGGGGGGGGGTCCAAGACAGTTTTGGAGCGATCGCGGAGGGCTGATTGCAGAATTGGAATATAAAAGATGGGAATAGCTTCACGTTATAGCGCCCCAGCTACCGTTATAAATTGAGATCTAATCGAACTTTAAAGCTGACTCTGTGTTCGGGCTTACGTGCATGCCTTCGGAGTGAGCGAATATTCGCTCTTGTAACGCTTACTTAAACATTCGCCTTTGACTTAGTACACGTACACGCCAGCAGAACTTGGTTCACAGCATTTATAGAATAGTAGCTCATGTGACCGGACGTAGACGGTGCAGGGTAATTTTCCCTGCATGCGTTGTTTGCGTATTCGATGACTGGGGAATTCCTCCTTAGGTTAAAACCTAAAATAGGCCAAAACAAAGCGCTTTTCCTGGATCTCATTATCAAAAGCGAAGTTGTAGCGTACCGTGCGGCGGTTTGTTTTGGTCTGGAAAGCCAGGTAATTTAGAATGCAAAGCCTATCTTTGCCCTAGTAGTTCTGTGGAAACCCGCTAGGTGGAGAGAAGTAATTAATAAAGATAAAATCGGGTCGATGTCAGATTTTCCCTTTATTAAATACCAATATTCGTAGCTCTAGACAAGCACACATACTTTATTGAAAGCAAAATACCGATAACTAAATGTTTTATACGGTTTCGCACCCACCTTCTTTTGCTGTCTTTTTCTTATAGAAGAAATTTGAACACAGCAAAATACGCATGAGTTAGCGTTTGTATTTGCAGATAGGCGCTAATATGAGAAAGAGTGTCTACTAACGAAAGCAAAGAAGAAAAGCAATCTTATCGACGTTTGGACTGCATTTTTTTACCGACTGGGGCCTAATTAGCGCAGTAACTTATTCTATACCGGTTAACAATACCTTAACTCGGAACATCGCAGCTCGGGCAATTATTCAGATTACGAGCCCGGAATGTCGAACTTACTGATGCCCGTTAAATCAACACGGAATTTCGCGACGACTATATTATGCATATTACAAGCAATCAGTACAAACTGCATACTTACTTTGTGAGAAGCTTCTAGATGGACGCTATTTCCATCTTTTTTTCGATAAGTTTTATGAGTTCGTAATACAGGTGAACAAATACAATTGGAATATATTACACATTAACTGTTCGCAGTAGTCGTCAAAAAGAAATGATTTGGTATTTGCAAATATTTAAAAAATACCAAATATTTCGCAACAATTGACTCGAGTGTTAAACTATGGCCCTGTGCTACAATATTATCGGAAGTAAAGAAATTTGAAACAAGGAGTTGAGGGAATGCAGAAACACGATCTATATCGCAAGTTATATTTTCAGTTTTAGGCGGAAGCCTGCATGCCTACCTGTGAGCTTTTTTTTTCTTTTTTTGTGTAGCATTTCATTTATTTTTCTTGGCAGTCTCGTCATGTAGGAATCTTAGACTTTGTGCCACGTCCAGTTATGCCTTCTTTGCAACAGCCCCTCTTGCATGCTTTTACGGCACACAGATCCTTCAGTATTTCCGTTTCTTTTTTCCAAAATAAGTTCTGATCGTTTTTTGATAACCATTTATTTATTGCTTTTGTAAATCTTCATTCCATACAATAGCCATAATGCTTGAAATGCTTCTCTGCAACCTCGCATTATTAATGTTCTTAAAGTAATCGTGCAGTTTTTACTGACTGTTAGTCTAAAAGCTTCTGTTTAAAGCAGATCTTTTCTCCCAGATGCATAGTCGTTATTTTTGGACTAGTCTGTACAGGCGTGCTCACGCCAAAGTGTACTTCCTGCTGTAAATACGTATGCGCATCTACGTTTTACTACTCGACATTCGATACCTACCATTCGAATTCTATGCGTATTAAAATAAAATTGATATTCGCCCACCTCTGTAGCTCGCGCACGTATCACACCTATGCGCGGCGCAGGTCGTGGTCGGTACGAACGCGGAGAGCGTGGCTGGCCTGGCTTTGGACTGGGTGAACCGGAAGTTGTACTGGACGGACGCTGCGAACGACAGGATCGAAGTTGCCAACCTGGACGGGAACCACCGGGCTGTGCTGATCTACGACGGCCTGGACAAGCCGCGTGGAATTGTTGTGGATCCCATCCGGGGGTGAGCTTGACAAACCATCGCGTGATAGTTAGGAAGACGCGTTCAAGGTGAAGTGCTCCATGTCGAAAAAAAAAGAAGCAAGCATAAAAAATATTAGCGAGTGACTCGAATGATCACACGCGCATGGCGGGTGAGGCCTTAACATTATTTTTCTCAGAAATTGTACTTGACCTATACTGCTCTATGCTATCGTATTGCAAGTGCTGCTGTCATGAAATGTAGCCTGGGCCCTGATCTAGCTGCTGCGACAGCATTTTGCCCCGGTTTCCCTCTAGGTTCCCTCATGTACTGGAAAATAAAACTGAATTGAAATACAGTCGCATCTATATTTTGTGAGGTGCATTATGCATTTATCTTAGCTTTGCCTCGGCGACGTGACAATATAGTAGTAGTAGTACTACGACGTGCTGGAGCTATCATATAGACGGCTTCACTCGCGCGATAACAGCAGCGAGAGAGCGGCCCCAAGGAACTTCCGGTCATGGGCCTCAGTCCGCTGCGCCGGAATAAAAAGCATGTATTTAAGTTCTTCCACTGTGCGGAAAGTATATTTTAAATTTTGAGATAAAAGATATGCGCATTACGCCTTAATATTAACACATAACATTTCTCGTGTAACTTGCGTTAATGTTGTCTTGTAACACTGTCATTCAGTGCAGAGGAAGAGTGTTGAAAATGTGCGGGCTTAGATTTTAACGCACTGCTCCTACTCAATATAGCGGCTGATGCTGTTGTTGCTTGCTAGATTTAGCAGGCTATGTCAGTGAGCAAAACCGCAAGTCGTGGAGTGGCTATTTTTGTCAACTGTGAAAGGGTCTGTATTTTTCAGGCTTTATTACTCATAACTAGGCATGAAAGCTGCGAACCAGCGTATCCTCTACAGCACCACTCTGAACTATTAAGAGCCAATTATTTTTGTATAGCATAAATAATAATCTGATTAACCTGTCATTTTGCTAACTGTTGCTCTGCGACATGTTAACCAAAGGACGTTAGCTAATGGTATACGTACAAAACATACCCAGGTACATGTACTGGACGGATCTGGGCGACCTACCGAAAATCGAGCGGTCGAGCATGGGGGGTCAGCAAAGGTCGGTCATCGTGCAGCACAATCTGACCTGGCCCAACGCGCTGGCGATGGATTACTCCACAGAGACGCTCTACTGGACCGACGGCGCGACCAAGACCATAGAGCTCATCCACATCGCCACCATGAAAAGAAAGGTGCGTGCTTCGCAGCGCGTGAAAATCGCGCATTGAAGAAACATTCTCCCATCTACAGCGGTATTCGGGTCGTTTAAGCCGATCGCACTTTGCCTGTTCAATGTAGAATTTACGAAGAAAACCTCACGTGTGGCTACTTTTCACTGCATTGTAGCGACAGCGAACAGCGCAGGTGAGCTCCACACACGAGCGTGAGGAGACTAGTTGAGTGCAGAAATGTTGTATTTGCCTTCTTTTTTTTACTTCTACGTAGCTTATTGCGGCATGGGCTCAAGCAGAGTTTATTTTGGACTCCATCTATCACTCTAGAAAGCGCACTTGAGACATGGAATTTTGAAATTGCCAAATGTTTGTAACCATACATAGTATACCGCTCTGTTGCAGCCATTTTAAACTTGAACAGAAAATTTATGAACAGAAGAAAATTGACAAAAATTTATGAAGACTAAAATCCGCTTCCTTGTCTGTTTCCTTATGTTATTTTTTAGCTTTTTTTCCTTCTTTCTTTTGGTAGTTGTTTTGAGATTGCATTATATTTGTTGTGCCAAACATATTCATATGTTATGTAATCACTGATTATATTGTATTATTGTCACCGCTCCCGAGTTGCAAGGTTTTCGAGGTCTGTCAAGCAGTCGTGAAGACTGCTTTTATCTCGTCAACCCTAGTTGTTGCGCGCGCCCTGTACAAGGCACTGGAATAAAGCATTCATTCATTCATTCATTCATTCATTCATTCATTCATTCATTCATTCATTCATTCATTCATTCATTCATTCATTCATTCATTCATTCATTCATTTCGATAGAAATTAAAAGACAGCTATGCGAAATCAAGTTAGTGGTTTTATCAGACGCAAAGTGCGGTGCAAAGTGCAGTAAATATTCATTACTAGTAAAACGAGAAAGCATGCTGTCACACACGCACCCACGGCAAGCATGCACGCATCTCACTCGACGGCCGCTGACACTCGCTGTCATAACATTGGCATGATGTAGAGTGGCCGCAGCAATTAATGGACTTCATACTGCCTGTCGCTTCAATGCGAACCTTGCGCGCGAGAACACAGTGCACACGAAGCCTTGAGGCTTCGGAGGCCACCTAGCGCTTGCACTCACTACAGACAGCGACCGCGCTAAGCCACGCTATGCTCAGCCGTGTCCGGAGTATAGACGAGAGAATGCGCACTAAAGTGCCTCCCTTAAGCCCCTCCGAGTGTGCTCACACCTCTCTACTCGTCCCTTTAGGCAAGCGAGAAAACGCGGCGCATCAAGCCACCATCCTTCTAGGTTCACCCTCACACGCTTTCCCTCGCACCTACAACATACGCTGTGCGGTCGCGATCTCATCGCACTTGCACATTATGCAAAACCTCACGGCAACGCTGGCCTCGATGGCAGTAATTCGCCTGTAGTGCCCATGCGATAACTAATAACATCGGAAGTGCCACCAAATGAAACACAAAACATTAGGAATTCGTACAACTAAAAGTGGCTTCGTAAAACATCCCCGCCATGATTCTTCTTCATCAACACAAGAGCGATTCGTCCATCATTTTGCACACTGTTGAATGTATAGTTCCCCATGGCCATGCTTGCAGTCTGTTCTTTTGCTTTATTATTAAGTTAAAGTGGGCTGGACCCTAACTCTGGAGCATGCACTGAAGCACCTGCACAACACGCTGCAACGATGTTCTCGTGTTCAGGGACTCAATTACAAGTAAGACTAACTGCCTTACTACTCAGAGGAGAAGGAGAGTGTCATAAATTAGGCCTATGCACTCGTAGTTACTGCTCGAAAAAAATATTTCTTTCCTTTACGTTAGTCATTCTGGTATGTCATCTTGCTTTATTTTGTTGTTTCCTCTTCCCTTCTTTGTACTTCAGTTACTCCATTTCATGGCACGCTTCGGACATATCTGGGCCCTTGTGCCAATTAAATACTATACATCAATATCAGTTACTATATTTCTATTCACTCTGTCTTGAATAGCAGGCACACGTTGTTATCCTTTCGGTGGCAGTTGCCAACTTGGCTTTTCTAATGTTTTCCTCTCTGTTGGTTCATATGTTTACAATCCGAATTTCAAAAAAATATCGCAGTTTCGCCTGACAGGCGCAACATTTACTGGGATAGCAAATTTTTAGACAGCCATACAAAGTAAGGATATTTGCTTTATGGGCCTATAAACTTTCGTTTACTAGCAAAATTACCAATCATGGCGTCACGTGAACGCATCTCACTCGACAACTGCGAACACTGGCTGTCAAAATTCTGGCGTGTGGAAGAGCGGCAGCAGCAGCGAGCGATTTGTCTTTCGTGCTGGCTCTCGCCTCAACGCTAACTAAGCGGCGAAAACACAGCGCACACGAAGCCACCAGCCATCGGCCAACCTAGACTCCGTAGTACTTCGCTTTCAAGATAGGGCCTGTGGGGCCACGGTCGGTCGCGTCATATTCACCACCACCGGAGTAGAACGCCAGCCTCCCCCCCCCCCCCCCCGCCCCCAAGCCTCTATGCTGCCTTGCGCGTCATGGAAGTCGGCGCGCTCCTCCTTCCCCAATTGCGGTGCGAAATCGAGTCATCATCCTTCTCTGCTGACACTCGCGCGCTTGCACTCACACCCGTGCGGCATCAATTGCACCTACGACATGCGGCATCAATTTTATCGCACTTGGATTTTATTCGGAACACCATAGCGACGCCAACGACGACAGGGAAAATGCGCCTGCAGTTTCCATGTAATTGCTATCGCAATAATATTACACTACAATACCCCCTTGCTTTCCACTGTCTAGAGGTGAATGTCGAGCTGCTACATAAGTAGACTTGTCTTCCTCGCACAGGTGCTCATGTCCCATGACCTTCCTCACCCGTTCGGGCTTACGGTGTTCGATGGCCGCGTCTACTGGACCGACTGGGACAAGAAGGCCATATTGTCGGCCGATGCTGCTACGGGCGAGAACAGGAGAACCGTCCTGCCGGGCCGCGATGGCCTCCGCAACATACTCGTCTTTCATCGAAACAGACCTTCAGGTGCGGACGAGGCGAGCTCTTGCACTTGCCTGTCCCCGCTCCCCCCATTCCTTCGTTTACTCTCTGGTTCTGTTTATCCTACTGCGCACGCATTCTTGAGCACCACAGCTACGCCGTTCTTGTGCGAAGCAATTTGTACCGGGTTCGACTTCCCGACTCGCTCGTGTGCTCATATGTATGTGCGCGTTAATGAAACCACGGTGGTCAGCCCACATTGTGGCAACGTGCCACTATTGCGTCCCTTTTGGACCATATATGTAGTTTTGGGACGTTATACCCCTCCATTTTATTTCAGCCTCTATCGTGACTTATGGCATTTATTAGAGCACGATACACAATTTCCGTTGGGACCATATATGCAAGTGCATTTTATGAAATAATCACAGTTGTTAAAACGTTTCGAGCGGTTAGTGCGTACCCGTGAGGTAGTAAATAAATAATCGGCCTCTGCTGTTCAGCATCCATGAACTGCCGAAACTGTGACGTAAACAAAATGCACATAGCCTCCTGCATCGCTCTCTAATGACTCTAGAGGGACGAGAAGACACACGTAAGAGTGCCTTCATTGCACATTTCGGCCCCTAAATCCTTAGTGCTTGATCTTGCGACGTCTTCAGGTCACCCAGCAGCGAGTCAATTCATACAAGTACTATGAGCGAATCACTGATGATCTCTCATAATTTTTTTTCTCTTTTTCCAGTACCAAACGCATGCTCGTCGAATAACGGCGGCTGCAGCCACCTGTGCCTTATCGCGCCCAAGCCAAAGGGTTTTGTATGTGCCTGTCCCACTGGGACGATGCTCCTCAACGACACCAAAACATGCTCAAGAGGTGAGCACCTCATGACCACTCCTACTGCTTTTGCGGTTTCTGGTGAGTGGCAAGATGTGAGCGAGGCGTAAATATTGCATTCGCAAGAACGGGCACAAAATGGAGATAGCTATAGCGAAAATTTCTTCTCGTCATTTTTTTTTGTGTTTCTGTGGTTTCTAAGCACTTCACGCCTGAATAATATTGGTTAAATAAGAAAACGTTCGTTTATCCTTATCTGAGGGTTTCCTGAGAATATTCACTGTACATATTATTCATAATCTTCAAGTGTGCCTCATGCAATCTTCTGGGAAGTTTGTTTGTTTTACTTGTAGGAATTTTGGCCACAGTTCAGATGAAATCCCTTCTGCTCGAAGTACCGACGGCACCTTAAACGTTCAGTAAAGCTTCATTTTCGTTGCGCACAAGTTTCATCAACGTGGCACCGGTGAAAATTAGCTCATTTAATTAATAAAGATCAGATACATAGACCTAAACTAGGGCCTTAACTCATATCTCTAGTTCTGAGTAAACGCAGCTGTTTACACAGGGTCCTTTCAGATGTGGTGCACTTGCAAGCAGTTCTTGATAATGAGGATTATTTCCACCAAACTTTTGCCGCGTTTCAGAATTCATAGATTTGTTCATTGAGTTCTTAGGCATCATCATGTTGAATATTGCCAGAGGCCCATACAGTCGCAAAAACGCGGCTTCACGGAGAGTTGTCTGTATAATGTAGAAACCTCTTGGAAAGATCACTTTGGATCGTAGTGTTAAGACATCATTATCCAGCACTTGAAAACGCAATTTAGATAAAGGCGTGAAAAAGTGCTATATAACATTTACAAGTCCGATAATTGCCATCATGCTGACGATTTCGTCATTTTATTAAAACACAACCAAGTTCAAAAACGCAATTATGACGCGTCACATAACTAGCCTAAATACCACGCATGTTCAAAAGAACACAGCATTGACCGCAGACCTTTTTAACAATGCTTTCTCCTGCGAGAGCTATGTCAAAGTAAGTCCCTTCCCTATAATATTAACGATTTGCCTTAAGAAGGCTTTCGTTCACACGAATGACTGCGCGAATATCGGCGCGTGAATTCTGACCTTTGAAGAGAAAAGGAACGACACAGCGAATAATGCCACAGCGATCCAGTGGGTTGCAAGCCCAGCTGGGCTGCAAGATCTGCAGGCGCGGTCAAAAGTTTCCAGGCCACAGCTTGCGCGAACACGTTGTCACGCACGTCATGTATGTCGCATGTCGCAACACGCATGTCATGTATCAGACTCTAAGAGCCCAAAGCTTTTTCTGAAGAGGGCAAGGGACACTGTTTCTCACCACCTACAGTTTCCGAGTGACAAAATTACTCCAGGAGCTCCGCAACTTGCTTGAGAGTGAACGTTGTCGAACACGCTGTGGCCTTGGAATTTTTTTACTACTCCTGTACGTGTTTCAATCCCCACCACAGTATACCCGCCGGTTTATAAGAAAGGCGCAACAGCCCCTGGCCAGGCATCCGGCTTTCCATGGGTCCATTGCTTAGGAGGAGGAGGAAGAAGAACTAAAGAGAGAAGGCAGGGATGTTAACCAGAAATGCGTCGGGCTGGCTACCGTACTCCGGGGGACGGGAAAAAGGAAACAGAAAGATAAGATAGAGAGAGAGTGAGAAGTGAGGAGGAAAGCCGCAGTGAGCTCGCGCACGCACGCGGAGGGCCTCATTGCTTAGGAGTGGGTCATAGAGGTTCGTACAGACCGATATGCTTATTGTGGAAGGACCAGAACAAACTAAGCGCCGCACAAATTTCAAAAAGTATTGCCACCGGCTCCATTTCGACGATTTCCCATCAGGCGGGAGTCCTTTCCAAGCATGGAGGTCGCGCATTAGGCAAGAACTTGGCCGGGAATGCACTTGTACACATTTTGCCGGTAGGTACCTGACAGGCAGCTGTCGCCTGCCTCCCACAGCCGCGGCACACACTCTGCTAGAAAGCCTTCTGCGGTTGGACATGGAGCGCCGAGAAGCTTCCCAGAATCTGTAGGACCCCCTTTGGAGATGCGAAAACCCCCCAAGCAGCCATGCACCAGATCGGGGGACATCTCTAGCCGTTATAGAAGCTGCTGTGTTCCCGGTGGCACCGAGATTCGAACCCAATACCTACCGCCTGCGAAGCGGATTCTCTACTTCTAAGTCTACGCTATGGTAAAATAGCTTGCGTAGCATATGTGGTTCCCCTTTCTTGCGGTGACGTGTACGTGGGACAGTCCGAAAGATACGTCAACGATAGTCTCAGGGAACATCAAGCATTGTTACTAGCTTCTGTATGTTAACATATTGCTGACTATTGTAAACAACGCGCTTGGTATCTGGTTTTCAAAGAAACTGGTATAGTTTTTGGACACCGAGGTCACCTAACTCTTCAGCTCGTAGAATTATACTATATCAAGAAACGGGGGAAATTGTGCGTCAGTCAAGCCACAATCATTTTGTACGATACGAAGTTCGCCTACATTAATCATTGTCATTTACCTGCGTTTTTTTATTTGAATTTAAGTGACTTTCTGTCTTGAGTGGTTCCGTTCATTTAACTCGTATCTATGCTCTGCTGCGCGTGCGCATGAAATTGTGTAACTGTATACCTCTACAGTCCTTGTGTTCACTAAAAATCGTCAGTTGTGAGTAAAGTGGTGTGCTGTCTGCTCTTATGTAACCTATTGTCGGTGTGTCGGTGTGGTTCAAGATCTGTTCATCATGAACTTTAACCAACTCAGCCGACTCACCATCATGTTTATTCACACTTCAGTGGTAAAAGAAATTTTCAATGCATGTTCTGTGCTTGCTTGTCATTTTGCTGAGCCATTTCCTATTCTGACTGCACACCCCGTCCTTTCAGGAATGAGACGTTTCCTTATCTTCTCTCGTAGAACGGAAATACGAAAAATGTCTCTCGACGTGCCTTACTGGGCAGATGTGGTTATTCCGCTCAGAAATCTACGAAATGTCGTCGCCGTTGACGTCGACACGGGTGATGGTTAGTATTACATGTTAATATGTTAATTATAATAATGTTCATTCGTATGTTAGTTTTTGCTAGATACTGATGCAAAGACATAGTACCAACTGTCGTTGCGATATATTCACCAGCGAATATCATCATGTTGGGCAGGTAAAGGTGATTTATCTAGAAAGGATAGAAACAGTACACCTTCGATTACTCAATTTAAATTCTATGCCAACAAATATAATAAGCTTTCTCTAAAGTAATAAATAGTAGTGCTAACAAACTAATGTTTTAGTACGCTTTTACTTCAGAATATATCTTCAAGATGTTTCTGTGCTCGTGGATCAGCATTGCTCAACAAAAAGGGCCCTAAAGATTCACTACACAGCTGACGACTTTCCACCAAAACTCATTAATACGCGAACAAGTGTAGATTCCATTGAATTGCGGCAGCTACTGTACTTTATTTCTGACGCCTTGACTTGGCTGTTCCTACGAAACACAAGTGTCTTGTAAAGCTGTCCGTCAGAGTCGCAGAAGCATTGTGTATAGAGTACTCCTGAATAATTTCCGGTACTATTTATATGACCAAAAAGGTGCTCTTCTCACACGCTAAAATCACCTATTAATCGCGCCCAAGTGAAAAGATTAACGCATAGGCCGGTCAATTGCTTTTGCTTAATTTTTCTCTACCTTCGTGTAATTCATCGTGATGGCGATTGCACCTGTTTGTGCAACATTCCACTCTATGATTCCCATGTCACAATGGTTACGATGTCCTGGGATAATGGGCCGCAAGAAAATAGAGCACGAGAGCACGTGTAGAGCTTCTGCCATAAAGCTTTGTGAAGGCACATATGTGTTTCTGCTGGTTGCTCAACATCTCTTAAGTCTTCCACTTATATTCTGCGTTTCTTATGTGCCTTTATTCATGGGTGTGTTCGCCTCCGAGACTCCTTTCAGATGTTGGGCATAAATTGTAATGCGGGCCACAAAGCACAAATTTCGCATATGCATGATTGCGGGAAGGAAAGAGCGCTCAATATGTCTCAAGCATGCAGCGTAGCAGCCTGTTTATCTATCATTTCATATTAAGCAATACTACTTAGGTTTGCAAGCCATTAAAGCAATTCCAGCTGCCGGAAGATGCAGCATTACTAATAGTTTCAACAATATGTAATGCTTTCCCTGTGTTTACTGCTAATTCCTTAAAACAGTTCTTCACAACTTTCCCCACCCACAGAACAAATTTACTATGCCGATGCCGAACGCCACGTTATTCAAAGCTGTGATACAGACGGAGGCCGCGTAAAGGACGTGGTCTCTTTCGGTTTGGAGACGCTTGGAGGCCTCGCTGTCGACACCATCGGCCGCAAGCTCTATTGGACAGACTCTGGCAGGAGCCTTATCGAGGTATCCGAGTTGGACGGAAAGCACAGGCACGTGCTCGTCTGGAAAGATGTCGACAGTCCGCGCGCAATCGTGCTACATTACGAAAAGGGGTGAGCCTTGTGTTGTTCATTCTTTGCATCCATTGAACATGATAAAACTTATGCGCAATGTCACGAAGAGACCGGACTTAAGCGAGAAAACAAAACACGACGTCCGACCGCAAACCATCAATTGTATTATGTTTGAGAAAACGGGCCATAAAACAGTTGATAGTTTACGATCGGGTGTCGTGTTTCGTTTTCTCGCTTAAGTGATGTCCTTTCGTTGCTTTACGAAACAGTTTTATTGTGTTTAACGAAGTATACTACTGCAGAATTTTCCTTAATTACACGCCTTGGACAATATTTTGCTAACTACATTGTGTACTATATTGTTATTGTGTTCGAAACTGCAAATAGTATAAAGGGTTTTGTTATAGTTTAATAAATGTAGTAAACATTAAAACAAAACGTACCGACGGACACATGCACTTGCCTAATTGTTCAGTCGGCCGAGTTGGCAACCACACATAGCAACAAAAAAAAATAAAAAGGTACGGGCCTCCACCGCAGTGAGTCCCCGCACGATAATTACGCACGCTGGGTCTATGGGCTATAAAATATCATAAGCGGACCCTAACAGCCACCGCAAGGTAGCTGCTGCGGACGCTGGCGCAGTCGGTAGCTGGTCATTCGAATACTATACACATTTGATTTCATCTTTAGCTGACATTAGAGCCTAACATCTAGTAGTTTGTACTATATGTGATTCTATTTGGGTTCTTTGATTTCCCGGAAGCCGTGTGTGATATTAAGGAAGCATGACAGACACTGTACGACGCCAGTTCCCGTCAGGAAATGCATCAAGACGTATAGAGGGGCATCTAATATATCTCAGAACGTGCTTTTTTTTTCCTCGAATTTTTGTGAGAACTCTCATGGGAAATAACATGTCGCGCTACCACAGCAATTGCCAAACTACCAACACGCATGCTAGTCTATGCTTCGTCAAGGAGTGTTTTCATGCCTTTGTAACTTTATTCTGTATCATAATCGGAACCTTTTCAAGCTAGCTGAACCAATAGGCGTGAGGAGCCAGTATAAGCCCTTCAAGGATAACCGGTTGTTGACTGAAAAAAGCTAGGTGACCTTGGCGAAATCTTGGCACCGCATGTAAGCGCTTCGCTCCCTTCCTTTGAAAACGCAGTACTTTTGCAACATGAGATGCGTACCAATGAGCATGGCAGGGCATGCAGCATACCTTCCGTTGCCATCACATTGCCTCACTAGTTCCGAAATAAATCGCTCAACTAGCATTCGCGTTATTGCTGTAAAAAGAACTACAGAACCCCTTTGGAGCCACATCAATGGTTGTTATGCTTACGTGGGAGCATGGCGGAAGTGTCACAAATCCCGTGCTCAAAGAGGGCGTCTCGCACAAAATTCCATATAATAATCAGTCTAGATCTCTTGAGCAACAAAGAAGCCACAAGAATATACATGGGTCGAAATGATCTCCAGGTGCACTCGAGAATCCCTGAAATTTCCTAAAGAAATGTTCCATACCCAAACTAGACCGTTAAACTAAGAGCCCACATCGCTATCCAACGTTTGTTCAAATATTACTGTGAGTGACACGTTTCTGATTAAAATTGGTCATCCATGCAAATAATGTTCTCTCTCTCTTTTTTTTTTTTTGCTTAGAAAACATTATTCGTATTTGACTCGCGAAGGTTAGCGGCAAATTTGCTTCTATTTGTATTATTTCAGTGTCAGAGTACCGTTAGCTCTTGTCAGGTTATTCCGTCCTGTTTTCTAGATATCTTTTTTCAGATTTGTGCTGTCTTTTCGGATGCATTTACACATGGCTACGAAATCGGCTTACTATATAAAATTACGTATAAGGTTTTTTCTAAAGTGTATGTGTGCTTCAAATGCTTTCTTCAATATCATCACGGTTACTCACTCCACCGTGTTCATGTATTGAATTGAATTTTATTTCTCGTGCATCCACACGAAAGTAGGATGAGACTAAAGACATAAAGCCTCACAGAGGCCTCAGCTCCCGCAAGCAAGAGGTACGCGCGTGCATAGTGTAACGGGCAGTGAGCGATATGCAGAATGTCCTTCTGATAAATATTAGCAAATATGTTTTAATCCGTTATATAGCTATTCCTAAAACATAACCGAAATTTGAGCTCTTCACAAAACGCTGAAGTCCGCTGCGTTACACTTCTGCCAGTTCATGAAGGCGTGTTGGATCGCAGTGCTATGTTTTGGACTGACTGGGGAAACAAGATCCGAATTGAATCAGCTCACATGGATGGAGAAAACAGAGCCCTCCTGGTCCAGGACGGCTTGGGTTGGCCCCACGGGCTTACTCTTGACAAAGAGTCATCGCGCCTGGTATGGGCTGATGCCAAGCTGCATGTGAGTTCGCGCATATCTTTCTTATATTAATTTTCGCAGTCCTACTTTGTCGTTGTTGCTTCTTAAAACGCGCACGACAGACTTCGTCAATGTGCACAAGGAGTTTTACGCGCATATAAAATAACACATTGCGGTTAGCTGTTCTCAGCATTTAAGTGTAATTTACTTATTTACTGATTTATTTATTATTTCGTTACTGTATATACCCTCCGAGCTGTAGCTATTAAAGAGGAGAGCGAACAAAGAAAGGCAAAGATGAGTATACATAAATTATGCATCAGAAGGGCGTGGGGATTTATTATTCCGAGTAGCATATTTGGTTAAAACAGAAGCTGATATGAATATGTGACACCATGGACCACTTAAAGGTGTCTGTGGTATTTATTAGGATGGATATATATATATATGTATATATATATATATATATATATATATATATATATAACTGTCCCGGTCATGTAATAATTGTGGCCATGTTGTCCCTGCACACTTCTTAATCTCATCCGCCCACCCAACGTTCTGCCGCCCGCTGTCCTGCCATGCCCAATATATATATATATATATATATATATATATAAGATCTTCCAATAGCACGTACACTCTAAGAAATGTTTACACCCTTTGGGTTGTATCTTGCCACACAAGAATAAACGTCATGGGTCCAGTCCGTATTTCCTTTCTTTAACGCTGCGTGCTCGGTACTTCCCAGTAACGAACGGCATGCGCGTTACCAGCATGACATAGCATTCCCGACAAGAAAGTAGCGGGCATGGCGTTTTCAAGAAAGGAAACGCAAGCAACGCAGATAACGATTATTGTTGTGTGGCAGATATACACCCCAAAGGGTGTAAGCTTTTTTTTAGGGTGTAGTAATGTACAGGGTGTCCCACGTAAACTTAGTCAAACATTAAAAACATGCGCATGCCACGTAGTTCGACAGAAGCAAAATAATGTTGTTTGCCGTAGCTTGGAGGTGCTAAGATTACTTTTCATTCTACTCATTGCATAATTAGCCCTAATTAATTGATCAACTTGTCATATATTAAAATTAGATGAAAAGTGTCAATGAGAACATTGTAGAGTGGCATGAAAAACTCCCGATAATGGTTTCTGTTGCTCAGTACGTGCTAGATGAAAGTGTTTTTCCGAGCGAGAAAGAAGCCAACGAATACACGCAGTGCCTCCAACGGCCAGTCGAGGGGCAGTATTAACTGAATTTGCGGGATTCGTTGACGCTTTTCATTACTTTTGTTATGTCCAGCTACTTAGTATTTCCATATTTTTAATGTTCAGCTAAAATTACGTGGGACGACACCCTGTACATTTCTGATACCACAATAGGCTTTAGTTGGTGTTGTTATGGGAAACTTGAGGATATCAGAAGACAGGTGTTTCTGCTGCTCAATCTCATGAAGCTAAAGGTTTTTCGGCCACGTGCCGACGTTTATGTGTTTAATTTCTGAAAAAAACTATAATAATGCTCTCCACAACAACAATTTCAATCGCAACAGGAATTGTCCTCTTGATCTTAACTTGTTTTCTGTAAATATATATATTAGAGCAGCTTCTCAGAGAGTGAAGTATCTATTTTTAGGTTATCGAGTCAACTGGCCTTGACGGAAGGAATCGCAAGGTGCTTGCCCGAGACGTCGCCCACCCGTACGGCGTGTTAGCATTCTCCGGACACCTGTACTGGACCGACTGGGAGACAAAGGCCATCCATCGATCTGACACGAATGGCCAAAATGGGCAGACGATACGGGCGAACCTGGCTGGTCTCATGGACATACACGGTGTAAACACCCAGTACAGTGGTATGCGCCGCATTCCTAACCACCTAGTTATCTCACGATTTCGACTGCCGAATATTTGAATGAAATATACCTTAACCGTTCATCCTCTGGTACGGATACCGTAACAGTCGCAGAAGCAGTCTGAGATAGTATGGCAGCGTTGAAATGACCTTGTTCAATGAAAATGCGTGCTCTTAAATGCTTTAGAAAAAGACCTGTTCGGAACACAATGAAATATCTGGGCCAGGCTATAAAATTTATTCAAGAAACATCAGCGATGCGAAGAGAAACAATACTTGCTTCCATGCAGGCACAACACACACCACATGTATGGCTCATTCATTTGCTTTTTCTATTTACGAGCTTGCTTTTTTTTATTCTGTTTCCTAATACCATTATAAAGCTTTCACGGTAATGGGTTGTATGAAATACGCTTCAAAAATTGGCTGTTACGCCCGAAGGACGAAACACTAACCGCGATTGCAAGGTGTAGCGTCGCGCTTGAACCTCTCGCACGGTGTTGTAACCATATGCGGGTCCAAACTAACGCGGACGTGACATACGCCGGTGTGCCAAACCTTCTTGCACCTTTATATGTTTTGATGCGCCGTGTACGGCACGTAGCGGTGGATGTATCACACATGCAACACCACTACGCCGCCCGTAAAGAACCGGGCTAGTAACAATGCATTACTTTCAGGTTTGAACGCCGATATTGTCTCGTACTTTTAATATTTAATAGTCTGAGAAGCTTTAAGATAAAAGGCATGGACTATGGATGTTTTGTTTCGTGACATTTGTCTGTGGGCTGCCATTCTCGGAATTCCGAGGAATAATTTAATCCAGAACGTAAGTCCAGAACGCAAGTATGAGCAGCTCCAGTGATTGAATAGTGCAGCAATATAACCGGCACATACGGCATGGATTAGCATATAGCATGCATATTACCTCAATATTTGCGGAGCCCCACGGCAACGCCACTTTGACAACAACGGCGAAAAATCGTGTAGAGTTTCCACCTAAGTGGTAACGCAACAATAACAAACACGAAAAGAACAAAAAGAAGCAGTGAACGCACAACCACCAATGGCAAAAACAGAAGCTCACACCTTTGGCGTACATAGGCAGAGCCGTTCTTCAAGCGTATTATTTCATGCATCCCCAGAAATTAGGGAGGTTAGCGCACTATATGCCTAGCACCCTCTGTCATTGCCGTTTGCTCGGCGCGACGTAACTAAATGAACACCCGTCATAAAATGGAACCATTTCAAAAAACGCGGTTGTCAATTATGCTTTCACATACATTTGAAAAGCTCTGATTTGGCTCCACTGTATCATACGATAGGAAGGATATTGTACTAACTTCACATTGGCTGAACGAAAATAGTTTCAATGACAATTCAAGTTTACTTACCCTACAATAAGGAATACGAAGCACATGTTCTGTGGAAATTTTCAATGTGAGAGAAGTTTTACGAAAGGAAATAATGTTATCCAAGAAAGTGTAGCATGGAGGCGTAGATCTTACGTCATGCTGCTTTGCTCTTCGTGGATGAAAATTCAATTTCTTGTGATGAAGGATGCGGAATTTAAAGCAGCTAGTTTTGAAGTACCCCCTGCGGAAAATACAAGCCGCCACAATTTGTATTTCGTACAGTTCTGCTATAACTGAAAACATTATTGAACTGTAAAGATGTCACCGAGGTCGAATCGAAGCTCTAATCATTTGTGTTTCATGCATAATGAGGCATGGTGGTGTATTTCAGAGTCCTGTATCTCTCTACTGGGTTTGTTTACTATTTCCTTGTGGGGCGCTTGCCACCCAAGGCGATGACTGACGTTGTCAGTGGCGTGTTCCGAACTAATTGAATATCCAGTGTATTGAGAACTTTAATACAGCATCTGTATTATTTTCTGCAGCTGGTTTAGAAACGCTTGTTTTTTTAGGAAAAGGTTCAGCATAAGAATCAATTAACTGCCTTCTAGAAGTTTCGCTATAACGTAGTTTTACATAATTATTCTGTGTTATGCGTGCCATATCTCCAGCGTTCACAAAATACAGAAGTTGCAGTGGCTACGCCAATTTGCAACCTAAAACGATATTACGCGACAAATGCATATTAATATCGCACGCTCCACCTCCCTCCTTCTTCCTCACATTCTATCGCGACCTAAGACTACAATAACTACATATTTCTCAGCATAGTTGCAGTACTGCCTTGACACGAGCTGAGGAAGACAGTTGCCTTACAGGCATCAACTCATGCGGAAGGACCAACGGAGGATGTAGCCACTTGTGCCTCAGAAAGCCGCATGGATTTTCGTGTGCGTGTCCAACTGGAATTCTTCTCAAATCTGACGATAGGACATGTTACGAAGGTAAGCACGCTGAGGAAACTTTATCATCTTCCGGAGATTGTTGTATTCTGTTGAAGGTGCGATAAAACAATGAATAATGTGCAAATATCAGCCACTCGGCAGGACTTTCGGGAATTTCCTTAAGAAAATCTTGTGAATGATTTTTGTAATGGCCGGTTTAAGCAAGGTTTGCACGAACCAATTGAAGATAAAATAAAATTTAAAATTGTTCGTTTAACAAAGCTGATGTAGAAATAGCATAGATTCAAACTCCGGTCACAAATTCCCTGCTTTTCATTTTCAGCACCATCTGCGTTTTTGTTATTTGCCAACCGTGGCAGCCTTCGGAAAATTTCGTTAGACACTGCCGACAACACTGATATGCATCTACCTCTGAATGATGTCTACAACGCCGTGGCAGTTGACTTTAACTACGACGAATGGAAGCTCTACTACACTGATGTTACACTTGATGTGATTAGGTAAGAATCCTTCCTTAGAACATGGTCAGCAGTAATTTTGATGTGTTGTTCTCTACCGTTTTGGAACTAAGGTCTGATGATGTTACCCAAATACAAGCTAAATCACATTGATTAGAACCTGCCAATAGAATTGAATTGTCGCCACAGAAAAATGAGGAAGATAGGGTGAAATAGCTGTGCTTTCATTGCAAATAGCTGATTATTGGCATTGTATGTTTTTTTTTTTTCAGCAGCGCAAAAATACTTTTTTAGACACAAGCTCAACCAAATCCTATATTCGCAGTAATCTGTTTCAGCTGTTTTCTTTATACCTTAATATTACAGTCACAGGCTGGAAATCTTATAATTATAGTAATGAAAGAAAGTGCCGCTTATTGGATGTCAATTACGCTTCAAAGAATATGGAACACAGTATGGTGAAATACAGAAATAGGCTTTAGTAAATTAGCAAAATGCGGCATATTGTATATGGAACAGCTCTCACTGGCTCACACTGATTCAGTGCAATTTTACCATTTGCTTCTCATCTTAGGAGAGTGGACTTAAACGGTAGCAATGTGGAAGTCATTATAGACCGTGATCTAGAAGCCGCCGATGGTTTAGCACTAGACTGGATTGCGAAGAACATTTATTGGGCCGACTCACGACGCAAGGTAAGCAATCTGTAACGCATAATTGCGACGCACACCTCAGCCTTCACTACCTATTCTTAAAAATTGTCGGAAAAAACATGCATTGGTTCACGCCCAAAACGTGTAGCCGTATTACAGAGACGCCCCAGGCACCGTGCAGGTAAAAAACAAAACAATAAGCAAGACCCACATTATTTACAGGCTAATATGTGTGTTATTGTTAAGGTAAAAAAAGAGTGGACCGATCAAAGGGTTGAATCGAATTGAAATCAGTTCTGGGGTTTAACGTACGAAAGCCACGGTTTATGAAACACGCCGTAGTGGGGGTCACTGGATTAATTTTGAGCGCCAGTGAATCTTCAGCGTGGCACCAATGCACTAGACGCAGGTGTTTTTGCACTTCGCCCACCGTCGAATGCGGCCGCCGCGGCCGGGATTCGATTCCACGACCTCGTGCTTAGCGATGCAACGTCATAGCCGCTAAGCCACCGCGGTGAGTCGAGAGAAGTGCCAATCATATAGGCTCTCACATGTTTATCGAAGGCAGGCGTTTGGATAACTTCGTTCGCAGGGGTCACTATATTTCGAAATTCAAACCAGTAGGGATCTTACCCATTTCGCTCTGATCTTTCTTAATTTTCTTGCAGACTATTGAGGTTGCTCGGGCTGATGGGTCGAGCCGGAAACTCCTGATAAACCTTGACCTCGACGAGCCGCGTGCGCTTGCTCTCTTTCCCGAAAAAGGGTGAGGGAAAGGGACCTTTATATGACTGCTTAATCGAATGATTTCCGATTTACAGTGTGATAAAGGTGACTCACAAGACTACGCATATTGTACACGTCAACAGATCTTTCTTGCTTCGGGGCAATCTGCGCGTCATTGTACTTGTTTAATTTTTAAACATCTTTTTTATTTTGTATGCTGTCCGCACTCCAAAGAAAGTCGGGTTGAAAGTTGAAGATCAGGAGGGGTGATGCGTGGTCTGCAAAACCATTACGGTGGCGTAGTTGGAACTCTTATTCTCTAACACAGCCGCTGCACAATTATTCTACTTGCTTTTCTTCTTTTTTGTCAAGTAGCGGAGCAGCAGCATTATGTGTATGCATACATTTTTATTCTAGCTAAATCTATCCAGACGAATGTCACTTCCAAAGCTACGAGCCGTTTATTATTCTTAACTTTTTGACACAGTTATAGCAACTGGAATGTTACCAGATTATTGGGACCGTTTTCAAAGTCGCACATAATAACTATGTCAAGGAAGAAACATATATATTTTGGCTTACCGAATTTAACAAAGGATTCCTTGTGCGAAAATCACAGATATTCAAATATCGCACAATCATTTAGAGCGTGTACGTGTTCCAGCCAGTAAAGAAACGGTCGCAATTTTCATGACCTAAACTTATGTGTTTATCAAATGATCTTGAATTAGGCGTGTTGGTCCATAGTAATCGTTCAGACCAAATAAAAGAAAGCAGTTATATATTTGTTATTAGTTCGTTTATTAGTTACTATTTATTTCAGTATAGTAGAAACATCTACTGTTGCCACCAAACAGTTTTTTTTTTGCATTGCGTCGTTCGTGTTTGCGCTTCCTTCATTATGCTCTAGAATTGATAACCAATGCTTGATTATATTGTTAACTTCAAGAACTCTATGTTGGTCAGAGATAAGACTTGTGTGTTCAACTACTCAAGTTCCACTAAATTTGGATGGTTCTCTACTGCGTGGGCAAAATATGGCAGGCTACTACACCACTAAGTGATGTTTTAGCTGAAAATTTGATAACCTTAAAAGCCGAAGACTGTCTCGCAGTACGACATACCTGGCAAGCTTTACTGCTTCCCAATCTGCGTTTACATAGCACAGCAGAGTGATAATAATAAAACTCGCCTTCACATTGCTATAGAACTTCATATTTTGAATGAGACTATGCGTGCATTAATATGTGCCGGATAGTCACAAAATGTCTACTCTTCATTACTGCACGAGTTCTCATGGGGCTTTCCTTTTCTTTCACCTGTACATGTGGCTGCAGCTGTGCACCCCTTGATCGAGCATCTGTCAAATACCGCGCGAAATATGTTTCTTGCGCACGGCATATGATATTTCGTTTTTTTTTTCAGTAGCCAAGTTCTACTACACGTGTACTGCATAAAACAAAGCCAGACGAGTGTCTGTGCTGAACAGTGGTGTAACTTAATCACTTTTTTTTTAAATATTTGCCTTTCTTTAGATACATCTTCTGGTCAGACTGGGGCAAGCTGCCAAAAATTGAACGCTCATTTCTGGACGGCAGCGCGAGAAGGGTCATGATAGCCACCGACCTTGGCTGGCCCAATGGATTGGCCATTGACTACGAGACGGAAAGGTTGTATTGGGTCGATGCTCAGTTGGACTGCATCGAGTTTTCGGACCTCAACGGAAAGAGCAGACAAAAGCTCATTGAAGGCGTGTCTCACCCCTTCGGACTTACTCAGGTGACTATAACATAGGTTGTACAAATAAATGGACAGATAAACAGCGCGAATGATTCATTTTTATCAATGACGATGTGTCAGGAATTTTTTTTCCTTGATATTCCCCTGTGTTTATCCCCCCATTAACGCAGGATTTTAAAAAAAAAAGCTGCGCTCTTCATTTCGACGAAGTAATACCCTCAGTTAAACGAAGTGAACCAACTGGATCATCTCCTGCTGTAATATACAGGCTCCATAAGCAGAAAGTCCAAACGCAGGAACAATGCTAAACGGCCAACATATTAAAGTGATTATTTTACGCAGTGTGCTCAGTCCTGTATTTATTCGTATGAAAATTTGGTTTGTCTTGCGATTAATTTTTCGCAAATACACATACGATTACAGGCGAGATGAAGCAAGGTCGATTATTTTACTAATTATATATACCGATGTTATATGTTTAAACATTGTCACCATTCTCCATATATTTAGATCTTTTCGCTCATGAAAATTTATATTAAAGTGACTCAGACAATGCGCCCCCCCCCCTTTACAAAGCGGAAGTTTCGCTCAGTTTGAAAATTTGTTTCCAGACCTCTCAAACCCTGGCAGTCCAGAGGGCTCGCGACAGGGCCGTCAGGTTCCACTTGATGGTCCCCGAGTGGGCCTAGCCAGGTGGCATGGCGTTTGCTTACGTCTATAGTGGACAAAATAAAGTTGTTTCACTAACTCACTCACTCAACCGAAAGTTGCATATGTTCGAGCCTTTCATCGTCTATTGCTCCCGTATTCTCCCGTGGTATCGCTCCTGTGGTCTATTCGTGGTCTATGTTAGCAGTTTTTTCTACTGTGGTATAAACTTTTTTAAACAGGGTTGAAGTACCTCAGACAGGCTGGCCAACGTTTCGATAGGTGGACCTATCTTCGTCAAAGGCGGCCTCGTCATCCTCGGCGTGTTAGTTTTAAAGGGTTAGTGCAGTGACGTCACGTGCGGGTGTTGTCGCTGGCGGCTGGTTTTAAAGAGAGAGATTACAAGAGGGAACAGGCGCTGTCGTCCGACGTCTGTGAGCCTCATTCTCAAGACGAAGGGACAAGAGCGTGAGAGTGGGCACGCGGGGAGGAAAGAAAAGAAATAGAAGCAGAAAAAAGGGGAAAAGAAGGAAAAAAAAAGCAGGGGGGTGTCAGGGCCGTACCAAGACACAACAAAGGGGGGGTGAAAGAAAAAGAAAGAGAAAAATGAAATCTTTAAGAAATACGGGGGCTTGGGAGCGTGTTGGGGATGCGAAAGGTTAGGAGGTAATCCGGGGGAGTCGTTGGCGGCATGTTTTTGAGGCATTAGAACGGCCGGTCAAGCAATAGGTCGAGTAATTTTGAAATAGTTAAGGTGGCGACGGGGAGTCTGCGGTGCAATGGTGGGGTGACTGAAAGGCAGCGGCATGGTCTTTCAAGGGGCACTGCCCCACGCGCTTAACGTAGGTGTCGTTACGGCGGCATCCAGAAGGCGATGGTTGAGGCGCCGAAAAAGGCATATTGACTTCGGAATGTGTTGTCGAGGGGGTTTCAAAAAAAAAGACTAAAAAAGGGGTAACGGGAAGGGGGGGGGGCGAAATCGGTATAGCAAACAGGAGGGCGACGCGTGCAGAAGCGGGCGCGGGCAAGTGTACATGGAAGAAGGGGATCGTAGTACACTTGGTATAGACGTAAAATCCTGAAAGAGTACATTAAATTGAGTAGTAGGCAGGAAATTTTTTTTTCTTTTTCCCTGCCTCCTCTCTCCTCCTCTCCCCCTTTTTCCTCCGAAATGAAAGAGTAGGTGAGGTTAAGAATTAAAGTTGAATGGTGGCCTAATGTGTTTTGTGTATTGGTTGATGATATGAGAGTTTCAGATTTAAGTTACAGCTTTTAAAGATTCTAAGTTGCCGCGTGCCAAATTAATTCCTGTCGGGTGTAGGCAATTAAACTTGTGTATGAGGTATGATACCCAAAGCAGTAGCCAGCCACTTTAATGAACATGGACATATGTTTGACAAAGCAAGGCTCTATATACTACAAACAAATTTCCGTTCCCCTCGCGAAAGGAAGTACACGGAATCATACCTCATACACAAGTTTAATTGCCTACACCCGACAGGAATTAATTTGGCACGCGGCAACTTAGAATCTTTAAAAGCTGTAACTTAAATCTGAAACTCTCATATCATCAAGCAATACACAAAACACATTAGGCCACCAGCCAACTTTAATTCTTAACCTCACCTACTCTTTCATTTCGGAGGAAAAAGGGGGAGAGGGGGAGAGAGGAGGAAGGGAAAAAGAAAAAAAATTTTCCTGCCTACTACTCAATTTAATGTACTCTTTCAGGATTTTACGTCTATACCAAGTGTACTACGATCCCCTTCTTCCATGTACACTTGCCCGCGCCCGCTTCTGCACGCGTCGCCCTCCTGTTTGCTATACCGATTTCGCCCCCCCCCCTTCCCGTTACCCCTTTTTTAGTCTTTTTTTTGAAACCCCCTCGACAACACATTCCGAAGTCAATATGCCTTTTTCGGCGCCTCAACCATCGCCTTCTGGATGCCGCCGTAACGACACCTACGTTAAGCGCGTGGGGCAGTGCCCCTTGAAAGACCATGCCGCTGCCTTTCAGTCACCCCACCATTGCACCGCAGACTCCCCGTCGCCACCTTAACTATTTCAAAATTACTCGACCTATTGCTTGACCGGCCGTTCTAATGCCTCAAAAACATGCCGCCAACGACTCCCCCGGATTACCTCCTAACCTTTCGCATCCCCAACACGCTCCCAAGCCCCCGTATTTCTTAAAGATTTCATTTTTCTCTTTCTTTTTCTTTCACCCCCCCCCCTTTGTTGTGTCTTGGTACGGCCCTGACACCCCCCTGCTTTTTTTTCCTTCTTTTCCCCTTTTTTCTGCTTCTATTTCTTTTCTTTCCTCCCCGCGTGCCCACTCTCACGCTCTTGTCCCTTCGTCTTGAGAATGAGGCTCACAGACGTCGGACGACAGCGCCTGTTCCCTCTTGTAATCTCTCTGTTTAAAACCAGCCGCCAGCGACAACACCCGCACGTGACGTCACTGCACTAACCCTTTAAAACTAACACGCCGAGGATGACGAGGCCGCCTTTGACGAAGATAGGTCCACCTATCGAAACGTTGGCCAGCCTGTCTGAGGTACTTCAACCCTGTTTAAAAAAGTTTATACCACAATGTGCCATTCCATCTGCCAGCCCCTTTCTAGTTTTTTCTACGTCACTTGTAGTGTCACCGCGGTTTCTCACTTATTCATGTGAACTTCTTTACTTTGGCAACCCTTTGTCCTTTTCAGTACCAGTCCTACATATACTGGACGGACTGGCACACCAAAGCCATTGAAAAAGCTCACAAAGAAACGGGTGCTGAGCGTGTCATCATTCGGGAAAACATTGAGTACCTGATGGAGATCAAGATGGTGGCGCGTTCCAGGCAGAGTGGTAATCTATGCCCTTCTTTTCAGCGCTTGATTTGTTGGGGGAATTTGGAAGTGCTGTCCAATGGTGGCATATCTACGGAAGCCTTCTTCGGTGTAGAGAGGGGGTGTTCGCCTCGTTGTCGAGTTTGCTCAGGCTGGGAAAGGCTAGATAAAGGGTCATGGGCAAACCTCTCGCCCTAGTGGACCCCCTCTGGATGCACCAGTGACTGCGCCTCGCTTTGAGACTCGAAACCCAAACTTTAGTAAAATTTTCAATAGGCTTTTCTTCACGCTGAACGTTGGTCAAAAAATTAATTGCGAATGTGTTACGATCGCTGTTTATGCCGCCGTCCCACGTACAAGGTTGAAAACTCACTAGCGCAAGGTAGCTGTCATCTTTTTCCACTATTATTGCATTCTACTCATTCACAGCTCGCCAAGCCTAGAACTAAGATCTCAGTATTTTTTTTTGTTCTCACGCTTAAAAAATTGGGCTAAAGACTGCTCATGACAGCGAAAATGCAGACTTTGCTACAACCCCAACTCCTGCACTGCTAGCATTTTCTTCTGTCACAATTATATTCAAATTGGTGCTCAAACAGCAACAGTTTTCTGCACGCTGTATTGTTACGCAATACTGATGCGCTAAGATAGGCTTCCTCGACAATCCCAATATGGGAATTGCACGTCTCTTCTTTATGTACATATACGTAATGTGCCATCGCCTTGATTCTTACGGTCATCTATAGATGTGATTTTCTCATCCTTGGCATCTTGATCTTTCTTGCCGCTTACGTTTTTACTTACGTTTTATTTTTCACTTTCAGGTACAAACTCCTGCAGTGTGAGGAATGGTGGATGTTCCCACCTGTGCTTGTACAGGCCACACGGGCACATCTGTGCCTGCCCCAGCCAGCCAGATTCAAGGCATTGCTCAACATGTACGATGTGCTTTCTTGTATTTGGTTGGCTCAACGCATGAAGCACTGCGTCGGCGTTCAACTCACTTTGGGACCCTGAAAAGGCTTAGGCATACTTTTGAGCATCTATAGGCGGTCCCGAAAAAAGCAACTACGAGACGCGGGATTTAAAGATAGCTCAATTCCAGCAAAGCATAGGCGCATAGCCGCGAATTCAAAGTTCCAACGTGCCTAGTAGTCTTGCCTTGTCATAGGGTAGATGCGCCATGCGCCATTGAAGACATTCGCATTTATCGTGGAACCCGTGTCCCACAAACTACTGCGGCCACCGTCATCGACTGTCGCGTCTGAATTGCTTGACTCAGTGTTGTTGCCCTGAAAACTCAAATGCAAGCGTTCTCTCCCGGAGACTAGTAGCGTCCATGACAGTCAGTAGAGAGAATTAGATTGGGGACCCGAGTGGGTTGCGTATACCACAAACTCTGTCTAGTTCTTTCCGGTGAACGAAGCGGTGTGAGTGCGCAAGCGGCACGAAATTCTGTTGTGTGTGCTAATGCAAACGTTTGTATTGTCCAGTGGCCTTGCCTGCGGAGCGTAAGCGCGCTGGTCTGCGAGCGCTTGCAATAGTGGCGGATGTTCGCGTCCGCTTGCTCGTATTGCCTAAATTCCTGCACCTACGATCACAAAACCGTCGCGGCCGGTTGTGTAGCGTTGACATAGAGAAAATAAAGGAAACTGAGTATGCAGTAACCACTTCGGACTCCACCACAATGTCTTCAATTTCTAAGAGTGACTGAGTAATCTTGAACAACGTATTGTGCGAAGAACAATCAGTAGACGCCGCCGATGGAAGAAGAAGCAAAAAATTGACCAGAACTATTCAATAGTGATTATCAAAATCAAGCTATAGTTTCCTGGTAGACCTGCTGAAATGTGCTGTCGGGGGCACTTTTTTGTGACCTCCCTTGGTTAATGCTGACAGGCCTGAGTGTGTGTAGTGACGTTGCATTGTCTATAGGATTGGACAACGTTACAAGCCTCATTAAAGTGCTTTCAAGTGCGCGCACAGCCTGCACTGGTACGAGAATCGCCCAACCGAGCTACCATCTTTCATAAACTGCATCCTGAATTGGCCCTGGTTTGATTACATTGCCTCTGGGACCGGCCAAATCTACTCAGCCAGAGAACCTTCCGCGTGAAGCTCGCGGAACAGCCGATGAAAGCGTTACCTCGAATTCCTCAAGAGACATGCAGCTTGACTATTGCAGCATTTAAGCAAAAATTTAAAAGCCCATAAAAGCCGTTAGAGGGGAGAATATAATGTCATTTAACGCAGCTTGAACAAAATCGTTTCTGTAGCTAAAGACGCTGAAATAGTAAGCACAACAATCACAACAAGACCGTTAATTTCAGCACGTATTTTCAATGTCAGTATTTCAACGATTTCATTACCGAACCCTTCTTTTTGACTATTAGCGCGTATACAGCGCATATTTCGCAATATTACTCGCTTTCTGGAAACCTGATATTCTGATGCATAATTAAGGTACTCGAAGCTAATGAGAGACCAGGTTTAAAAGAAGCTATACAGAAAACGTAAGCTTTTTGTGTGATATTGACCAATTACAGGATATCTTAAGTGACTAAAGCTCAATTTAGGTAAGTTTATTTTGCACTACATAAAAAATTCAGTCGCGCTTTCAACAGTACCTACGATAGCATTGGTGGATGTCCTTGCGTTACCATTTCCGACAGCCGAAACTTGATGCTCCTAGAAGGAAAGGCAATCCGTGAAGTACTCTTCTCCACGGAAATGTTACTTTCCTTGAAAGTCCATTTTAACCTTCAATTTTAACACAAATGAGAGTTGTGTAACGGTGCATCAGAAGTTCAATACGAACCACTTATCCTTCAATATATCAGTTCCAGACATGACAGCACCAAGTGAGTTGCCAACAATTCCTACGGTCCTGCCATCGGCACTGCCAAACACATCAAGCGCTGGGTAAGCCACAATGAAAAAATTTGCTCTGAAAGCTCACAGCTCAACAAATTACGATCATGCTATTGTATCTCATGATTCTTAGATAGGTATTCTCGATAGTTCATGCAAAAAGCACAGCTTATTTTAGTAGAGCCTCGCGAAGCCCGTATATTATCTTTAGGTTTATCTTGCCGAATACTCTCACCGATATGGAATGTGGTGCGATTGCAACAGCTTAGGTAAGACGTAGAAGCACGCTGGTTCATAGCAAAACCAGTTCTCGCAGTAAGGTAGCATATAAAATTGTACATAGTCCATTTGAAACTTAGGCTCTGAAGTATGGAATTAATATAACAAATTTTTGAGGCAAAGCTGCCCGTATTGTACATGCATGGAAAACAGTAACCGCTATGGCACCGCCATGTTGACGCGCTGGGAAGGCGCGCAGGCACAGCCGACGAGATGCGATTGGTATGATGGCGCTCCCTCGGTATGTTGGCGCCATCTAGCTCAGGCGCCTCAAAACGCATCCTTTCATGCACCACAAATTGCACACAGAAACTTTAGAAGCATCCACAGAATATGTCTGAAAATATAAGGAACAAGCTTTACACAATGTTCAGGCGTTCGTGCTACGCGAAATTCTTGTTTTCGCATGATATTTTTATTTTTAGGGCTACAATAAGGAGATAGCAACATGGCGGCGTCATTATGGTTACCGCTTTTTCCCCTAGCTTTCCCTCTGCAGGTAGTGAATTAACTTTATGCTCTGAAGCAATCATTTCTCGGACTCCCGAAACCCGAATAGCATGGGTGCTGCATCTTATGTTGTAACGTCCAAGCTTAGGTCGTTGGCACCTATACAAAGTAGTAATTTCTTGTAGCCTAAATTTTTGTGTGCAGTTAATATATGTGGGAACTACATAACATGTGAGCTGCACCTAAGGTTTCTTGTTGTATAAAGGAACTGCAGTCACTTAGGGACTTCAGCGGTACTTTTGCTAATTTCAAGGTGTCGTCTTATAATGCAGTGTGCTATAAGCATCCGTTGTTTTCAATCATCGATTTTTCTTTTTCTTCCTTTAGTTGCAGTTCATCTGATATGGCAGGAGGAAGATGCCACGTCATAGGATTCAAATTTTATGGTAAGGGTATTACCGTCAATACAGTCATTCCATTTACGTTTGAACTTGTACCGTTTCAGCAGTGCTGTATCAAGGGCCGCCAGTCAGCTGGCTCAGCAGAATAACTGAAATATCCCGAGGCATTCATTAAAAAAAAGCGGTCAGTTAATGTAAAACTGCTCGTGTCACCTCTTTTATTCTGTGTCTTCTTCGAATTTAGTGCTGTGTTACGAACAGTGCACATGTGACTAAACTTATTTTTGGTGTGTTAAATTAGCAGAGCTTCTATGCATTTTCCAAATATCACATTGTGTATAGGACAGCACCTTATGATTTCTTTTATTCTTCATCGGCACTGTAACTAACACTAAATGTGGCCATCAGACTAACCACAGACTGCCTCAAACATGTGCAACATGGTCGCTGTTTTTTAATTCAACATTAACTTCGGCGGCACTGCTGTGTTGTTTCAGATCCCATGTTCCAGAGCACATATATTGCCCTCAGTGTCGTTGGAGGAGCACTTTTGTTGCTCCTGTTGGGGGCACTGTTGCTCTGGTGCAAGAAGAGCAGGGGCAACCGTTCCCTCGAGAGGGGTCAAGCTCCGCACATGGCCCGATATTCTAATCATTCACCCGGTCCCGCTGACTACCTCGACAAGAAACCCTGGGGTTGGAGCCCCAAGGTACGCTATGATAATCACGAGGTGAGCTCGCGGTTTCATCCAATGACCATACCGCTGTCAAATGCAACTAAAGAAATTGCATTACTATCTGCTATTCTCATTAATTCTGATGACTGACTCGCGCTCATTGTACCTTTACAATTTGCTTATTCCGAGCGGCCTACACTTTTGTTACAGCGCAATAAACAAACGTACTGGCTTTTTTACAGCTATGAGCAAGCACAAAATAACCGTCTAAGCTAGTCTACATAGTGCCTTATGGTATGGAATGGTGTAAGGCTGGGCTTGTTGGTAAAACGTGCTTTAAAGTTTAACAGTGCAAGTTCTCTCTTCTGTCCACACTGGTGTCTTTGCGATGTAAATCCCTTTAAAGCATGGTATTATCTATTTAAGTGTCCCGGCGATTTGGTTACCATCTGTGAGGTAAAGTAAGAAAAGCGTAGGGATGATGTTTGATCATGTCTATATTACACCTCAACCTTTTATTGCGACAGCAATTATATCGACACTTCAGGCGGATTTCTGCCATCGGCGTCACCGTCGCCGTCGCTGTGAGGTTCCGCATAAAGTCCAAGGGCGACAATACCGCCGCGGCGCGCCGTATGCTGTATGTGCGAGTAAAAGCGTGAGGGCAAGTCGGCGAGCGTGGTTCAATCTCGCGTGCGCTAGCGAATAGCGCGGCCCGGATGCGTGCCCTCTCCTGTCGCGCGCGAAACAAGGGGGTCAGGCGAGGGAGGAGGGGCATTCTTCTCCGGCGGTTGCTAGGGTACTTCGATGTCCTCCTCGTCCACCGCTCCGTACAGAGTGGAGACAACCGCGGCCTCTGCTACAGCGTTGGCCACGCGAATACCGGACGCCGTAGTAGACGCCTTTGGCGGACGCCGTAGGGATGCGTTGCCGGCGCTGCTGTGTCTTGAAAGAAATCTGCGACGTGACTAAAGTGCGCGCCCGCACGGGCCTCCTCTTCAAAGCAGTCTGCGATGTCTGCAGAGTGCGCGTAGTGCCGGTAGCTTTGTATGCGCTGTGATTTCGACGTTTCGTTCACTCTGAAGCGAGAAGTCACCTCGCTGAAGGTCAGTTCGCTTGCTGCTGCCGTGATTCCTCGCTCCAGAATTTTGACAGCGAGTTTCCGCACTCATCGAGCGATATGTGTTCATGTTTACCTGTGGGCGCGTGACGCCATGCTGGTTAATTTAGTTAAAACTAGTTCGTGGGCTAGTCGGTTTAAATCCATGATAGATTGTGTAAGGGTGACTGAACAACGACGTAGAAAGAAGCAGAAATACAAAGACAGCGCTGTCTATGTGTGTATGTTTCTTTCGACGTCCTCGTTGAGTCGCGCTTACACATTCCAACATTGTTAAGTTAGTAAGCGAATGCTTACAACTTCATATGGTCGATAAAGCTACTATCCTTTTTCAATCGAAGGCCCCGCCCATAATTTTAGAGCCTGTTTATCCTTTCCGTTGCAGTCGATGCTTTTTTACTTCGAATTATGTAGGGCATGCTACAATCCTGCTTCTATGTTACCTCACCCTTTCGTCTAACTAGCGGATAACACATCGATTCGTTTGCTCTTGTTGGCGCGTAGAGAGAGAGAAATCGAAAGAGTAAAGCTCTTAAGTAAAATGGAGTTTTTTGTCGGCGTGCGTATGATTTAAGACGTGCTACTGAGCCTAGGCAAGCAGAATTTGAGCAAAAGATAATCGAAGAATGTGAAAAAATGTAAGTGCTGCATTGAGAAAGGGAGGCAGTGAAGACATGCAAATTCCAATGAAATCGTAACTGAAGGCCCCGTCAGTAACATGTATTTGTATGTGCAGCCCGCGCTTGTAGGCATCAGCGGCAAAGACAAGCTGGACAACCTAGAGGTCGCCGCTCTGGTGAGCAAACGCCTCGACGAGCTGGAGTCGGGCATGCTGTCCCTCTCGTCAGGTGGTGGAGACGGCAAGGGCCTGTACAGCTTGGGTCTCCAAGGTTGCCCGACGCCACCGTCGCCTCCCAGGGTTGCCTGTCCTCGGCACTCGCCTCACAGCATCAGGAGCGGTGGCTCTCTGCGGAGAACGCTGCCGCACGACATGCACCAGCAGCCTCATCAACATCAGCATCACTTGCCCTCGGTGGAGACGGACATTTGAGAACGACTTCCCGTTAGCCCGCGAGCGCGTTGCTCTCTTCCCCAAGGACCGGAGTCCTTATCGCCGGAACACACAGCTCAAGCGTCATCGGCAGCAAACGAATAGTATTGTGTTCCTGTGGATGAACGATCTCAAAGGTCACGTGTATGAAACATGTGCCCTTTCGCCCTTCGTGCGTGGCTTACAAAGTGCAAAGTCGAACAAAGTGCTAGATGCTGTATTTTAACCCTCACATACTTTATGTGTCTTTTCGTTTTGTGTTTACGCAGATGCGCGCACATAGCACGGATAGTTTCACCATATTGGTGAACAATATACACGAGAAGTTTTGGCTATAGTGCTCGATAAAACATTCAGATAACTCTTGAATGTTTTTTTTTCTTATTTTCGCTAACGTGCAGTCTGTAGCATTATGTTATCCTGTATTAGATCCTCTATTAAGACTGCCATTACGTAGCCGAGTGTTGGCGTAATGAACGGAATTAGCGCGACTCTTGGTTACTTCTGAGAGCACGACTGTGTAAAAAGTCGTGCAGCACTGTCTGTCTACATTGCGAAGGACGCAGGAAATCTGCACGCACGTGCATTTTGGAAACATTGATAAATTTGCTCGCTTTATTACTACTAACGGCAAGGTTGAATTTAACCGGGTATTATATTAGCAAGTCGTAAAGCCTATCGACTCCAAAACAACTAAATCACAAGGAGTTACAAGATACTGGAAACCGCAGCACAAATAACCTGCGCTATATCTTGCATGGTGTGCTTTTAAAGATATAGAAAGATTTTTTTCTCACTTTTGTATAATTTCACCGGTTAGCAATATTTGTTACTTCTGCATTCAACTGGATGGTAAGCATTGAACTGGGCGATTTAAAAATTTCTGGTTGACAAGTCAAATAACAATTTTTGTTTTAGGAATGTCCGGAGCTCACGAAACACATTTTGAACGCTTTCTCGCAAACGATTCCACATACTAGACGACTATCTTATATCAATCATGCCAGTCAGCCTGCTGATATTTACCGACGTTATATAAGAACAGCAGTGTTAAACAGAAATCTGGCGATGCGTTCTTGAAAGCGTGAAGCGTTATAAAGACCCGTTATGCACATTCTGCCAGCTCATATTAGGTACTGTGACACTCGTTAAAGCTGCGCACCTTGTTAGCAAAAACTACGGTTGTTTTTTACCGGTTAAGCAGGCCAGGTAAATATATGGTAAATGCTAGGGGACCTGGCTTGTGCTCTGACGTTGTGTGTTAGAATTTAGAGATAAGACGTCCATTTGAATTTTGTTTCCGCGAGTGAAGTCGCAAACGTTGTACATAACAACGAAGAGAGCTTGATAACGTAGGTGAATTTCTTGTTTTTATCATACAGCGAGCTAAACCCCATGATGATTTTACAGCAAGGATGAGCGTGACGATGCAGAATTACGGCTGAAGCCTCACTGAGCCTGGTCGAGTACTCGTAGCCGAAATGATCCTAAACTCCATATCTATTTCTCAGTCAGTCTTTAAGCGGTATTTGCGTCTTCACACTGATGCTATAAAACACAGGTCATGTATGATACATGACAAGGCAAGTTTTGCTTTCGCGCCTGACAAGTTTCTTCCCTTCCGGGCTACCTTACATAAGGATGTGCCACAGAATCCTAATAATAAGATGGAAAGCTTGTTTTTTTGTTTTGTTTACCCATATTTCCAGCTTTACACCACATTACCAGGAATAAAACGCTGCGAATATATATTTCGAATATACGTGCTGATTGTTGGCTTTCTGCAGAAAAATATCACTTCAGCATTAGCTTGAAGTTTCGCCGACATTCACATGCTTAACACATACGTATTCTTCGTTGACGTAATCGTCAGAAAACATTTACTAATCGGTGGCATGTTAACACTAACAACAGGGATATGTTACTGTGCTGGAGAGGTGAGGGAAGATGCGAGTAATATTACACGGAACCTCAAGTTTCTACCTTCGCTGCAGTGATATCTGGCGCGAAGTAAGCCAGCAACCTAGTTTATTGTTTTAATGCAGAATTGTGGCGCAGTGCTTTCTTTATCAAGGTCATATTATCGCTCGTAGCTATAAACTAAGCTCTTACTTCTGTGCAGCCTTCTCCGTGCTGCAACGGCTAGCTCGCATTTCAATTTTCATTTCTACAAGAATTAACATTTAGTCCGGTAAACTGCCAAACGCGGCTTGTGCAGCTGCAGCTGCATCTGCCACGCAGCTGCCCATGGCGCATGGGACTTCTGTTTCCTATGGGCATTGGCTTTCCTGGCATGACAGCCACTGCGCTGGACACTGCGCAAGCGTTGAATAAGCGCCGTTGCTGCAGAGCCTTACACGGGCGCTTAAAGTACGATGTCCTATTATGTCAAAGTGAAATCCACCACGCTAGTATGTAATAACAGGCTGTACCACTCGCGTGTAAGGTACCACTCAAATAGCACAGTTTTCTTCAAGGAATCCCCACTTGCTGCTTGGAAGTGCCTCACAGTTCCGAGACGAATGCGGCAAAAGGGAAGGAAAAAACATCTATCGGCGCGGGAATCTAGCGCCTGGCTCCTGCCATCGCAGCTGAGCTTGTAGCAGTGCTGCTCTCTTTTTTTTTTCCGTAACTAGATTTTAACTTTAATAAAGACTGGCATGGTTCATTATGTGCATGCAGCAAGCGAGTGGTTTGCTGCATGAGTTTGTAATGCGTGGCGTGACTGTTGTGCGGTGTGTTCTCATTATATATGTACATAAGGACAATTATGCGTGTTTGTGCGTACATAAGCTGCTAATAAGTGAATAGCGAGAGACGTTTATATTGCGACTTTGTACAGCAGGGATGACATCAGGGGTGTACATAGCGTAGGGTCATTAAATTTCGCAGTAATGTTGAAATATACTATTTCACCAGTGCGAAGCATCCGGGAAGTGTTGTTCGTCTCAACTGCTTCCTTGCTTTGTTTTAAATGTGGTATCATAAAGGTGTTCCATAAGACTGTTGAAGATGATAATAAAGATTTTTTATGCACATATAAAACTTACTCATAAAGTTGTTGCGTCTCTTTCATAGGTGAGTGAGTGAGATAACTTTAGAATCCGGCGATTGGGAGGCCCGGGCCTGGGGCAGCCTAGATGGCCACTGGGAGCTGTTGCTCCCGTACGGCCTCCATGGCTTGCTGTACGGCCCAAAGTTGGCCTTGGAATTCTGAGCTGAGCAGCGCGGCCGACCACCGCCGCCCGTAGATTTTCCTACCAGGCTGCCTTTTTATCTTCATATATTTTACATCCCCACATGTGTTGAATGGTTGGCCTAGCAAGTGTACTCAAACAACTTTTTGTAGTGACATTACTTTCCATTTTCATTTTTGGTTTGGTCCCCAAAGGTTTACATATATCGCACTTGGCGCCATAACTGGAAACAACTAAAAAAAAAAAACTAGTGTCACACGGGCACTTTCGGTGACCGGAAGTGTTGGCTCGTGATCAATGTGTCATCGATCAGGATTAGCCTCCTTCCTTGAATTTGCGCTATGGAGGTGACTGAGACAACAACAAAAGAAATCTTAATCCTTATCTAGCTCGATCCCGACCGAAAGCGTCCGTGTGACATCGCTAATGTTGTCGCACTGACATATTCCTTGAAAGAAGTAGAAGCGAGCTCACATCACAGCTACAGAGACCGATGTGCGTAGGCACGACGATATGCCCGACTACGCAGACGGGCATCCGCATCGGTTCAATGAAAGAGTAGCGTTCTAGCTAGGTCGTTTGGCTACATGCTAGCACTTCGTGTTTCCAACTGTGCCGGCTCTCATTAGACTTCCATCTGAACGAAAGTAAACCCATTTCCCTCTTGAAAACTAAATTATTTGATTTATTTCTCAAATTGGAAAAGGAAACGAGCATTTGCTGAAAAATTGCTTTCTGAAATATCGTTAATCTCACACTGCGAAATAATACGTTAGCTTATAAAACACATGCAATCGGCTTTGATAGCTTTATAGTAGAAAACATTTAATACAGCTATCTTAAATTCAATGTAAGCAGCAAATTATCAGCCCTAAAGTCGGACACTGCCTCCATAATTTCTTTTCTTTTGTGCTTGGTCCTTCGTGAAAAAGTAAGAAACCTATGTGAACTGGTCAGGTGAAATTTGCGCAAGAAATGTCTAATCAGCTCCGCAGTGGCTGAATTGTTTCTCTAATAAAGAATGCCTTTCCACATGTACAGGGAATTACTGAATATGTGTTACCTATTTTTTGCGCACAAAAGGCCGTAATTCCCGAAGGCGCCCTCGAAAGCAGTGCACATTTTCGGGTTAAGCAGCGCATCGATGAAGGCGTTATAGTGGACACAAGAAGAACGGCACCTGGAGGAACATCCACCAACAGCCTTATAGCCAAGCCCGCTCAATGTTGGTGGCTTACGCTCGGAATGCCTCGTCGCACTTTCGACGAAGCTCCCGTGAACGGGCAAAAGGAAACTGAGGTGGTGATGGGGTCTCATAGATATTTCTTGAGAATTGTGCCAGCTATCCGTACAGTAATCGTTGTGATCCTGCGGCAGTTTGAGTAAGGTGCACTTGGTGTGGCCAGGCAAACTTGCTAAGGACACTTGCGCCTTTCTGCGATCACCCCAAGTAGGTTTTCATTTTCTTTATGTACTGCGTCTAGTAGCATGATGGATTAGGATTGTATGTGACATTTTATCGCGGCAATAAGCGGCTGGAGAGCGCTTGTCCATGTCACTTGCTATCTGGTCATGTGTCTTTCTTACTCGCTGGTATGCTAGTACAGTGTGTATCGTTCAAGTGGATTAGGCATCCCGGCCAAAAGGCGCCGTCGGTCATCAACACTAGAAGCCTTCATGTTACCTCGTCAAGACTGGCACTCTCGTGTGGCCCGAGCCGAGAACAACATGAATAAAATTTAAATATGCACTTGTCACTGTGGACTTCAGGCGACGTGGCCTACGTACGCTAAACTCTCCGCGTCAGCTGCCGTCAAGGCGTTGCCTTACATTTATTGACGATAAAATTACTTGCGGACTTGAAAGTAAGCGAACGTTCAGCGTTTTAATTGTTCCGGTGTCTTGTCGAACAGATGGGGCACTAAAATGCAAAACTATTCCAATCTGCTCTATTTGATAGCCGCCACTTCACGATCGGGGGAAATATTTCCGTACCACCCCCGCTAATGCCTGTCCGTCACACGACGTTACAAAAACCGCGAAACATCTCCATCTGATATCACGTGTACGCACTTATTATGCATGATTAGGCCGAACAATCGTGGACAGAATTTACTCAAGCTGCGCCCACTTCGCCTGAACATCTCGGGACCCAAAACGGCGAAATGTCACGTCAAAATGACGTGCGTGCACGGAATATGCACTAATATGCCGAACAAAACTGATTTTTCTATTTTTGAATAGCCAGAGACTGCACCGCTTAGAAAGGAATATAGATGGCTACCCGCCTATCACTCTGGCACTGGCAGCTCGGAGCTGCCGGGACGAACTGATTTCCGTGTGTATTGCCACATGTACTTATTTATATTTCCTGGTGACGGTCCTTCACCGGCTAACAAATGCTCAATGTTATAAACCAGCCCTTGACGGGCCTTTCAGTAAAGCAAGTTTCTCGAATGTTATCGCTTGCCCCGTCTGTTGCCTATGTTGTCTCCGAGCCTTGTGCAATCAGATTGCTCGTACAACGAGAATAGAGGTGTATACTCTAGAACTAACAGTAGCACAAACGATTGCGCTGGAAAGTTCAACGAGTCATGTATATATCAACAACGCATCTGACGCACACATCAGGTTTTCAACTATCGACGAGTGTGCTTGCCGCTAACATTGTGTTGGATATTACTTGCTTTGCAGGGCACAAGCTCGCCCAGTAAAGAGTTAGGTTCGTGACCTACGTTTTACCGCTGTGGTTGCTCACCGGCACCACAATGTGGCATCTGGAATGTACACCACTCACACTATTAGCTTCGAACGCTTAATTTGATTATACAAGGCTCGGCGACAACATAGGCAACAGATAGATCCAGCGCTAATATTCCAGTAACTTCCCATAAAGAAAGGCGTGCCTTGCGCACGACGATAACTTTCAGGATTTGATAGCCCGTGAAAGAGTCACTGGAAAAGGTAAATAAGCCCCACGTGGCAGTATACGATTTTTCGGGCCCTTTCGACATGTATACGTCATCGTTCTGCCATGCATTCTTCGCTTAGGACTTGTTTAAGCGGAATTTTTAGGATTCCGGTGCTACTTTCGACCAGCCACCGCAAACTAAGCAAGGGAAAGCCTGCCGATCACAGACACCGGCTCCGCCTTCCTCTTGCCGTTGTACACTTTCACTGCGCTAGATTGGCCCACCGTAACCCTCTTCACTTCTGTGCGCTTCCCCGCCTCTTTCCCCGGAAAGGCAGGGAGATTAACCAGACTGGACTCAGTCTGGTTAACCTCCCTTCCTTTCCGTCTTCCCTTCTCTTCTTCCGCCTCTTGTCAGCCAATTAGATAAAGAATTAAATTATGGGGTTTTACGTGCCAAAACCACGATCTGATCATGAGGCACAACGTAGTGGAGGACAACGGAAATTTGGACCACCTGGGGTTATTTAACGTGCACCTAACTCTAAGTACACGGGTGTTTTCGCATTTCGCCCCCATCGAAAGGCGGCCGCCGTGGCCGGGATTCGATCCCGCGACCTCGTGCTCAGCAGCTCAACACCATAGCCACTAAGCAACCACGGCGGGTGACTCAAACCTTACTACGACCAAGTCGGCCTCTCTTCGCCTTGAGGCGCTAGGATGGCGCCCTCTTCTCCGAGGTTAACTTGTAGCTAAGCAGACAGGGGTGTGCTTCAGGCGCATTGTCAACGCCTCACTCGAGAACAGAGCTCACACGCTCGGTGCCCGACGCTTGATCAACAGATCTGCCAATGTATCGTGTAACGTTCTGGCTTGTTAATTAAACCTCCTTACAATATATATACACATAAACCCTCCAGATGCGATTCTCTATTATATTAATAAATCTGACTTTCTGCCTGCTCGTGTTACTGCATACTTGCGAAAGAATGCGTTTTTCACGCCTCTTACGGGTAGCGGCTGCTTGATGCAATCGTTCCCGACGAGAATGTTTACCCTTTGCCCTTCGTTATAATCAACTGTATACAACTTTTTATGACACGCTACCCACCGAAGTGGCTTAGCGACTGTGGTGTTGCGCTTCCAAGCACCAGTTAAACTGATGCTCTAAATTTCGTAATTATAATGACAGCCCTCGTTATGTTCTTTCTTCAGCAGGTAATAAAGAAAGAGACAAAGAGAAACGATAATCAGTAAGGTTAACAAGGAGTTAGTCCGGTTGGTGACACTGCGCAGGAGAAATGGGAAGTGGGAAAAAGTTTTGAAAATGAGAGAGGACCTCAAACCTGTTCAGTTTATTGCCGCTTTGGACCTCTTTCGAGGGCGTCATTAGCAAGATCGCTACAGCAAAAGTTGCTGCGGAGCCTGACCAAGCCATGATGGAGACCTCATGCAGCAGCAGTTTGTTTCGTATCATGCATTGTTTTCATGGGCAGTAGGTGAGGGGTAATCCATCTATGATGACAAGATGGGGGAAATGAAAACGACCCTTTCGTTTCAACTTATATTCACATAAAAACGCGCAAGTGCTATAGCAGCCATCGCCTCTCGGTTCTGTACAGAAGTCGTGCAAAGCGAATGATTTCTATAGTTGCTTGAGGCCTCGCTCCGACGGGAGCGACTTTCGTTCCCTTCACTTGGTCGCCATTTTTATGTGAGCATCAACCTGCGGCTTCCCACGAGTAACTGCACATTACGGTGACAGATTATGCATTGGGGAATGTCTGCGTTTTCTGAGTGCACCCCCGAGATCTCGCCATCTTCATGATGTACGACGTTGAGAGCAGTAGGCATGTCTGTCGGGGCCGACCCGAAATATAGGAGATTGCGCGGTCTCCATTTGGTTCATGACTTAGGAAATTTCAATCTTCGACGCAGTTGCTCCCGTCTAAATCACAGACGGGCAATATTTTCACTCTTCATTTTAAGTTCTCTCATCATGTTTATCTTTCTTTCCAGAGTTTTAGTTGCAGATGAAGATTTGTCTTGCGAGAGGTATTGTATTCATAAAAAGTAAAAAAGAGTAGGCGAAAGACAAATTTTAGCAGGAACACTGCTTACACTACTTGTGCTTAGAGTATCCCTCGGAAAGGAAGCAATATTTTAGTTGCTAGGGGGCCATACCTAAAATGGCTTGTCTTTACTAATGCGGGGAAGAACGATATGCACAGATGGACTCGGAAGTTCGCGAAGGCAAGTTAGTCTTTAAAAATTGATTCTGATTTGTTTCTCACGCTCTGACTCCGCACAGTGAGCCATAATGGGGGGGGGGGGAGAGAGATCAATGTCGCGTTCATTGAGTATAACACGAACGCAAAATGCGGGTGTCCTACGTTGCATAATTAGTTAAAGTTCCGATAACATTGATTAATTGTATCTGGCTTCAATCCATTTCTTTAGCAACTATGGCAAAGCAATTGAGGAAGGTAATTAGGGTAACATTGCATGCTTGTCTGCGTAACCCGATTCGGAGAATAAATATTATCTCTCTATAGCGGCATGCAATGTGAAGATGATCAATTGTCGAAGCTCGTTCAAATGATGTTGCAAAGCCCGTGCAAAAGAGCATGCAGGTGGGTTGGAGAACCGCAGAAACAACATTATTTTTTAATCTGTAGATCCCACTATAAGATGGGCCAGGTTGATTTATCACTTGCTTCTAACGTTATTTTCTTGCTTGAAGCACAACGAGCATCTAGCTTCAAAATCCTAAAGTATTTTCCGCCTGGCCATGCCTGCCATATTTTTCTTGCGCAATGCATTTCTTCTTTTGTGTGTGTGGAAGGGAGGGGGGAAGGAGGGTCTGGTAATACGGGTCCAGATTGCACGAGGGTTCTTGCATTCGGCCCCCATAGTATAGTTCAGCCAGTGTCGTAAATTTAATTTGCCGACTCGCGTTCAGCAGTTGACTATAAGCACTGCCATGGGTGCGTTCGTTTACTGCAGGAAATAAACCGTAAAACTGCATAGCGTAACCCGCTATCACACAAATAACTACTCCACCCGCCGTGGTTGCTCAGTGGCTATGGTGTTGGGCTGCTGAGCACGAGGTCGCGGGATCGAATCCCGGCCACGGCGGCCGCATTTCGATGGGGGCGAAATGCGAAAACACCCGTGTGCTTAGATTTATGTGCACGTTAAAGAACCCCAGGTGGTCAAAATTTCCAGAGTCCTCCACTACGGCGTGCCTCATAAACAGAAAGTGGTTTTGGCACGTAAAACCCCAAATATTATTATTATTATATTACAAGTAACTACTCCCGACTTTCACTTGATACGTCAAATATTTACCATCTCCTAAGAACACGAGCTAAATATAAGGATCCCGGCGTATATCCGAGAATGGGACATGTATCTTCTATCACTTTCGGCAACGATGCGGCGATGCACAATGAACTTATTTCTGCTGCGAGGTTTCACTTACAAAGAACTTCATGCAAATGAACAGTCGCAGTTCCGGCAGGGCTTTTAGAATAAGGGAAATTAGTCCAATTAAACCATCGGAGCGGTAAAAGCAAAATCGAAAGTGTTTGCTTTCAGAGGAAGTACTCGCGTTGACAATGATGGTGGAGAGAACAAACCAGGGACAATGTATCGTTTCTATTCTCTGTCTCCCATTGTCTTCTCTCCTTAAAAAAAAAGATAGGTTTTTTTATTGCATATTACGTATTTCTCTTGCATTCTGCATATTGTACGCGCATTTTTGTTTCTAATTATTTGCTACATAAACCTCGTGTTCTTTGATATATAAAATTTACATGTTTCCTTAACGTGTCAATTACTACGCTTTTATTTACTGACACATTATCTACATCATTTGCTTGTGTTTGACTTGAACTTTAGTTACTGCAAGCACCTTTCTTGTATTTGATTATTTGCTTCATGAACTTCTTGTATTCTGGTGTCCGTCACTGCTATGTTCTCATAATGAATTAGTTCCTATATTGTTAAATTTCTAATGGGAGGTCCCCCTGCCAGTTTCTTGTAACTAGGGGACCTCGTCCTGTACTATTGATGAATGATAACATAAATGACATGAATGTGCTTGTTTGCGAACAGCCGCATTCCTGGCGTTATTTATGCGCTGCAGGCGTGACATTTCTCTGCTGAACCCTTCCCATCCAGCCAGAGCTGCGAAAACAGTTTTCCCAAGAAAACTCGCGCGAACAGCAAGCGTTCCTTTGCAGTTGTCGACAGGCATACAGAATCAATCGTTCGGTGATGTAACTGGAGAAGATAGTATGGCCGAGTGACTAACAATGCGCGTAAATAGAAACACTAAGTATGAAATGAATAAAAAATTCTGTGGAAAGGAGAGCTCTGCGTGGGAACCCGTAAGCACACGACGATGATTTAATAGAGCAGGTCCCCTTCATATAAACAAACTCACCATTCTGGCAAAATCGCGAGCTAAAGCTTCGAACAAACATAGTAATAAGGTACATAGCATAGCAAAAAAAAAAAACGCAATATTGCCACGCTATAGGCCGCTTGCGCAGCTGTGCATGTATTCGTTGGCTTTTTTCACGCTCGGAAAAACATTTTCATGTAGCACGTATTGAGCAAGAAAAAGCTGTATTCGCAATTTTTCATGCTGCTCTGCAATTTTCTCATTGACACTTTTCGAGTAATTATAACAGTTCACAGGTTGACCGTTTATTAACATTAATTATATAATTCGACGGATCGCGAAAAGTAAACTGAGCCTCTCCCAGCGACCGCAAGCAACACAAACTTGCTTCTGTGCAGCTACGTAGTAAGAGCACATTTTGAAAGTTTGGCTCAAGTTAGGTGAAAAACCTTGTAGTATGACAGCAGCTAGAAACATGAGGCCCGCTAACCTACGACGAAGGCAGAAAGATAGCTACGATGAAAATATAGAAATGGTTGCCAATTTCACGTTAATTAGGGTAGTCGTTAGCCGCTTCAGCGTGATTTCGCAGCGCTTATGTTGCCGTTTAGTATATAACAACAACCTTCATTTCCCTGTGTACAGCATTTACCATTAGCAGTATGCCGGACTTCCTATCTCACTAACGCTTCGCGCACCACATAATGGGATCGTTTTGGCACTTCGCGCAAAACCTAAGCGCGTGCCCCCATATTTAATGTACATACACAACTTTTCCCCCTTAGCCTCCTCTTCCCTCCGCTCTTGGTTTCTCAGTAAGTCCCTTTTTTTTTGGTGATATGGTCTATCAGGCAAAACGACAACCAGTGCACTCCTTACTGAATGCCAGTGGTAACTTCAGAGGACTTTGCTTATCGCACATAACAGAGCCGGAAAAATAGCACAGGACAGCAAGGGTATTTCCTGCAGTCGGTAAAGGCCTTTACTGCCGACACGGTGTTTCCCAGAACACGCCGCCAAAAATTCGTGGCTTGAGCGAAGTGACTTGTTCATGGTGATAATTACACGCACGGTGCATCCTCAACCCCTAGCGAAGTCTGAAACACCCATTTGACGATGTTACTCAGTCAGACCAGTGGGCCCTTTCCGTTCAGATCTGTTGGCGGTCTCCTATTCAGCGCAACATTTGGGGGAAGTAATGCAATACGCTGACGGAAGTCAACAACGCGAGACACTTCCTTGTGCAAAAAACGATTTCAAGGATCGATGAGGAGCTAACTAATGGCACCACGAATAAAAAATTGAAGCAACAATTTTTACTCGATGAAATTCTTTACTGAACGGAAAAAAGGAGACCTGGCCTCGCAGTACGGGCCACGTACCTATACGTTTCATAATCGTCTTCATCATCTCTACTGTCTTTCAATTTATTGTGCTACCTTAGAACCTTACGTTTGTTCTTTAAAAAATTACACTATAGGTGGGGGCCTGCGCGATATTAGCTTGCAAAATCTCAACAAATATCCATGTAGTACTTTGACAAGCGTCCCTTACAAAGACCCACGGCATTCCAGGACCAGTGAACTCTATCAAAATAATCAACGTTCTCGTTAACTATAGTTACAAGAACGTTGTTTCTCTAAGATTAAATGACCTGCATCAAACTACCCACAACAAACATGTGTGCATGCTACACCAAATGCTATCCGGCTGCTCCTTAAAAATGATCTTTTTGGAGACTGCAGAAAACGGTACAAAGGTACCAGAAACTTTGTACGCAGATGATGTTAATCAATGTTCACGGGCGCTGAGGGAGTAGAATACCCTGATAAATACAAGAGGATTGGAACATGAGAAGCACCGACCAAGAAAGATATCTCTTGGTGGGTGCTCAAGATATCAAGAGCTCGAATTCGCTGCAGTAAGTGTATCATTACTGAAATAAACGGCACACTTCGCTCACGATTATGAAGACTTCCAACAATGTATGTAAGGGGTCCAATTTATTCTATTCCACACTGTCATCCCTTCTTTAGAAAAAAAAGAACAATCAATATGTTCTCCCGCACTGCCTCTTCTTCTTTTTTTTTTGCTATTGTTTGTCCCACATTTCTGTAGCGGTTTGCAAGGTTTGTTGACTGACTTTGTTACGGAGAATGCAGTTGATGCGTTAGGTTAGGCGGCCACTGGCTTAAAGGTGTTTAATAATAAGGGACCAAATACCACAACAGCTTAGCGAAACACTCGACGAAAAAAATTGCGAAACAAGGTAATGACAAAGTGTACGTCGACGCAGGTTCGGCCTTCATCGCAGGTCCTATAGGACTTCAAACTACATTTGGACCCCGGGAATTTCCCATTTTTTAAACCCGTACACGTCACACATGCGCTCCAAAGCAAAACACTGTTACCGTTGTTGTATGCGTGGGCGATACAGTAAAAAACAACCATTCGCGGGTCCAATTGGAATTGACGTCAAAGTAATGCGAAGATTTATGGTTTGTACCGAACAGTTTTACTAATATGACAATGTACTAATGTCAATGTTGTGTAGCGAACAGTTTAGAGATTATATGATGATGTGTTTATACGTAGGACTGAATATTTCTAATGGCAAGATACCATATTGAAAGTAAACTAAAACGAAGTGGCATCATACCCAGTTGCCTTCTCCACATCCCTTTCTCCCCTCAATGGACCCCATCCTAAAATCTAGCTTTCCACATCAGTAACCACGCTTACAGAGCAAGTCTTCACGTGAAAAAAAGAAAAGTCTAGGACTGGGACAACGCTATAAGAATCCGCCAACAAGCCCAAACTCTTGCATTCCACATCAGCTTCTCTGTCAACTTGACAGTACATATGTCATAGACTTCGTCTGTACGCTTCATTCACCAATGTGGTTACCTGTACCACCTGTATCTATCTGCACTGCCTTGAACTGACCACCAACCCTTTTGTGATAGCTGTGGCGCATTAGAAACTGTGGAACACGTTTTTTTTTTTAATGTTTGGATTACAGAGACCAGAGAACTAGCGGTCTCCTTGTAATGGGCACTGTTTCCCAAGAACCACTAGATTTAGCAATAATACTTGGTTCTACGCCCTCCCCTACAAAGCAACGGCAAGTTTATTTACTTTTATTATATTTGATGACGACATCGGCTTCATTGACAAGCTCTAGCATGACAAGAACTTACACTCATCTCCTTTGTCTAACATGTAAATACCATGATAACATTTCTTGTTCTTTTTACAGCAAAGTTGTCTCTAACTAGGACCTGGCAGATCGCGTCCGCGCGTAGACCAAGAATTTTTCATACGTGGGCCGACCCCGAAGATAGTGCAATGCCGGGCCGACCCGCGGCGAAGGTGAATCACGCGTTAAGTACTCACCATACGTGGGCCGATACCGAAGATGGGTGCAATACCGGGCCGACCTGCAGTGGAGGTGAAGGAGGCGTCAAACACTCCCTTTGTGTGGGTCGATCCCGAAGGTAGTGCAGTGCCGAACCGACCCACTGTGGAGGTGCATTTCATCATTAAGGGGCCCACATATACAGCTTCGCTGGTCACACTTCTTCACGTAGTAGAGGGGCACTGCATTTTTTAAATTCTTTTTTTGCCCACTGCCTCCTTGTGCCTTTCCTTCCCCGATCTACTTCCCTATCGAGAGTGGCATGTAGGCGCCTTATTTTACTCCGGCAGAATTCTCTGTGTTTGATTAAAGAGCTTTCTGACTTTCTCTCTCTCCTTGTCTCCCTGTGCAAATATCCAGTTTCCCCTGTAGCACATAATTTTAAACTACACTACCATCGGTATTAGCTCGCTTCAGTGGTGAGATACGCCTTCCACCCGCCAGTTCGCATAAGGAGTGGCCACACTCGTAGAAACGTGCTTCGCATTAAAGTAAAAGCGAAAAACTGGCAGACAGTTGCAATGAATAACACGCTCAGCGCAAATATGCGAGTTTTGAAATCAATGTGCAAACAGAACAAAATATCGCAACCCCATGCGTAGGCGTTAGCAAGAAATAAAACAGCCAGTTCGGATAAGGGAGTAAACTAGCCGGCCGACAGTTTCGCAAGACAAGCGGGAACCTTGACGCGGCCATACGTTACGTCGGATTGAATTTGCCGCGGTGGCAGCGGTGAAGATAGGCCGCTGCTGTCGTGTGCTTTTACGCGGATGGCCGACGCGCTGCGGTAATCCACTTATCGGCTTGCGCGAGCGGCTGTCGTAGATGGTAGCTGGGACAGCCATGAGCCTGGGAGACGAGGGATGTGGTTTCGCGTGCGTCCGACGCGTTTGAATATTGGGCTGCCTAATGGGGAGAAGCTGAACGCCAGTTTTCGGCCGTGCTGCTCTACTTGCCCGCTCGTTCGCTCTTTAAAAGAGAAAAAAAAAAGAGTGGAAAGCAACCTGATGATGAGCCAGCAACATGTGGATTCGGGGAAGTTTCGTCTCGCTATTAGCTTTCTAATTTCCCCGCTTCAAACGATACGCCTGGCATATGTTATTCTCGATGAATGCAAATAATCTTTTTGGCCTTTCGGTAAAGCTAGATCAATACAATGTGTTGCGTTTTTGAAAGCTAGAATCAATTATGTATAAAACTGAGTGTTTTTAGTCCATCTTTAACACGACTATGTCTGGTTTACATGCGGAAAAAACTTGTAACGATTCTTTTATTGTGTAAGCTTCCTTTTGGATCGCTAGATGCAAGGCAAGAGTGACTTCTCGTTACTATCGGGAGTGACCGGCCATGTAAAGCGAAAATCACCAGTTGGAAAAAAGAGGCTCCTAATTGCCCTAGCAAACAATGTAAAAACGGCATAAGTTGTTATTATTTATTTTTGCTACCCAAAACAAACTTGTACAGACACAGTTTCTCCAGGGAGTCCATGCCGGGCCGAAGTTTGAAGCCACGGCTCTAGGCTGCGTTTGGACTTGTAACGGTGGGTCCGGGCGAGAGAGAGAAATGATGAACAGAAAGGTAGGGAGGTTAACCAGCCTCAGCTCCGGTTGGCTATCCTTTACGCAAGGGGGGGGGGGGGGGGGGGGGGGTTAAGGGTAACAAGGAGAGGAACAGAGTGGAAGGGGGAGACAGAGAGAGAGAAACGAGGACAAAGAAACCGCGTAGACTATGGTAGCAAGGTAGATATATAAAGCGCCCAAATGTGCGCAGTTGTTTCTCCGACATGGAACTCGCGAGCAGCTTACGTGTAAAATCGTGAAAGTTGCCCACCACTTGAGAGAAAAAGGCCATGATATCTTATTTCAATGGAGGCCAGGTCATTGCGGTATCACTGGAAATGATGACGCAGATATGGCAATTAACTCGAATGTCATACAAAGAAGACTGCTGCGTCCCGTTTCCTCCCTCAAGGACCGACGATGCGAGAAAACTTCGCATTCTAGCACACACTCTCTCCTTAGCAGAGTGCAATACCGCACATACAAGGCGCACCAGACTGCACAGACTAAACCGTTCACTGCAGCTCAGACCTCCGGTCGGACTGCAGCAACGCGAAGCGCCTCTTCGGTGTCCGTTTGGCTAGGAGTTGCCTTCACGAAAGCTTAATCAGCACTAATTGGAATTGCTGATAGCCTTGCATGTGATGTTTGCGGATGCGAGAGCACTGACCACTTATTCTACCACTGTCCTCAATTTCAAGCACGTAGACAGTTTTTGTCCAACCCTTTGAGGAAACCAGATGATCTGACACATTGGGGAAACTATAGAACTGGGTCAACAGGCAGTACTAGAGCACCATCCCCAACGATGATCGGCTCAGAAGGCAAAGAAGGTACTTTGTGCTTTCTGAGAACGTCTCGTTTGCACGAGTGGCTTCGACTCAATGACTGTGTGTGCACGTCTCTATACCCTCTCTCTCTCCCTTCTCTCTTCCCCTTCTCCCTTCTCCCAGCGTAGGGTAGCCAACCAGACCCTTGACTGGTTAATATTCCTAGATTCTTTATATCACTATCTCTCTCTCTATCCAAATTATTTTGTTTGTCTTTTAGCTTGCCGTAGCTTTGCCTCTCTCACTACGCTCTCCTCTGGTGCGAACCAGTGTAAAGAGGAGGAGGAGGAGGAGGAAAAATGTTTATTGAGCTCTAGAAAGTTTTATGAATTTCGCGGAGTCAGATGGTGTCTTCCATCTTCTTGGCAATGGCCGTCTGCCCCTAGTCCAGGGCTCCGCTGGATGCCGCTGCCAGCTGGGCCCGTCGGATCAGCTCTAGTTGGACGTCCTGACGGTCGCTGGAGAGCATTCCTTCCCATTGCTCCGCACTCGGGTTTGGTATTATTGGCGCCGCATTTGTTTTCTGGCAGGCCCACGTTATATGGTAGAGCGTGGCTGTTTCCTGGCACCATGGGCATTTGTCAGTGTACTGTGTGGGTTGTATTTTGCTGAGGGTGTTTAGGTTCGGATATGCACCCGTCTGTAGCAGCCTCCAAGCTACGGAGTCCTCTCTAGTGAGAGAGCTATGCGGCGAGGGGTGCCGCTTCCTGCTAGAGTGGTCACGATAAGGCTACAACAATACATAGAGTGCAAAGAGGGTTTTTTTTTCACTCCTAACTGGTCTTTCTTTGATGGTAACAAACGCACCCATCGCTCTGGCAAACTTTGAAACCATCGCGCTGGGCCAAGGCTTGTGCGCCGCTCAGCGTTGTCACCGTTCGCAGCGTGAGAACAACGCCTCAACCGTGAGCGTATCTTTCTCGGATATTGCGAAAATTCCCGTCTTCTCGCTTGCCATTATGATGTGCTAACATTGAGCTGGAAGTATCGAGATGCTCAAACTAGGGCTAAGCACCAGGTCGTGGATGGAGTTTTTGGTCTTGACGACCGCATTTCAATGGGGGCGAAATTTATAAAACAACGCCCATGTAACATGCATTGGGTGCGCGCTAACGAACCTCAGGTGGCCTAAAATATACCAAGGTGCCCCACTACAATGAGCCGCATTAGCAGGTTCGAGCAAGTAAAGCGCCAAAAGTTATTTTACAGATTATTACATTTACAGTTTTCACGCTTTTGTGTGCTTATGCACGTAAACACGTGTTTCGATAATTTTAAGGTACGAGCTACCTCTTACGCACAGGGCACACTGCCTGAAGGCACTCCAGCATAACCACGACAATCGTGAACAGCCTATATGTTTTATCACGCACAACCAAAGATGAGTCTGAGGACAGCACAGAAGAGGACGACGCTCGCTGATGTCACGCGGACTGTGTTCCATCTTGTATGCCAGTGAACGCGTTGTAAATACATGAAAATATATTTAAACCTCTCTTTTCCCCATAAAAATATGTTACCATAGACTATAGGCCTCCTTTCTTCCGTATCGAGAGCGAATCCCCAAAAAACTGCTGATTAAAGGCCTGAACTTTACTGCGGAGGTTATATAAAGGGCCGCGAAAGTATACAGCGCCATTCATGCCGTATATGGAGTAGGCAAACGGGTTATATGACCCGTTAGGCGTGACGTTGGCTGGCTGGGTGTCACCACGTCGCGCAATGACGTATTTCTTCTTAATCAGAAAGTCTGCTGGAGACCTCGAGAAAAACTACTTCTGCGATTGATAAAATGGCAGGGAATTGCTTTTAACATATACGTTTCTTCGCTGTTCACAGCTTCGAACAACAAACGTTGCAGAGTAAAAGATAAAAATTTCTCCACGTGTTGCCTTTTCAGAAAAGATTACCATAGTATGCAACATTTATTGCGATTGGAATTCTTTGGGTATTTGACGCACTTTCGTGCGGGGGGGGGGGCGCGGGGGGGTGACTGCATACGTCTCTAACAGTTTCCACGCTAACCTGGATAACGGGTAGTCCATGGTCGAGTGAGTAGCACATGGGGCGGCTGTGCTGGAGGAGTGGTGTTCGAAGCCCACCGTGAGACCAACTTGGGTCCCCGAGTTTGTGGTACTGTGTACCTACCGACATGCCACTCTTCAACGAACCTCTATGATGCCGACATGAGTCACTGGGGATGTGGCACTGGATGGGACGTTGGGTCTATATCTTCAATAAGACTCCTGGACGCCAACTTGGAGTACACGGCATGTGACACTCGCTCTTGCTTCCGCTTCAATGAAATTCTTTGTTTACAACATGGTTCTGTTACTGGGTATGTGCCAGTAGGTGCGTTCCGCTCCTAAGTGAGCCACCTTGACGCCAACTTGGGCAGCTATAGGTTTATGCTGCTCGGTATATGCCACTACACAATGTTAAAGATCATCCTTTAAATTTCTTTGTTGCTTAGCTGAACCGAACACGCGCCATTTGCGCGCCTCAAGGCGGCACCACTAGATGGCGCAAAGTGGGGAGTAGGAAGAGTGAGGGAGCAGCCCGGAGGCCATGCACGTTTCGGCGTTGGCAATGTGGTGTGCCGCTACATTGCTGCAATTCTAATACCAAGAACATCGACGCTAATCGGGAGATAGGTTCTGCCGGACACGTTAAATACTTTCTTTTTGTCAATAGCGCATAACACGATAACCCCCCTTAATCAGAACTGAAATGACTGTGTGCATCTTGTCGATTTACGTAATTAATTGCTCTATGATCGAAGTTCGTAAGCAGTATACATCTCCCTATGCTGGATGTGTCATTACCATTGCAACAGTAATTGTTGATGCCAAGTTGAGGCAACTGAAGTGCAGTATGACCAGCTGAGAATTATTTGGCCCCTTGCCTGTCAAAAGCAGCTATCGATTTCATTGGAACTTTGGAAGCGCTGCGCAAAAGTAGACCTTATCTAGCTGGCACTACTTTTACCACGTACCTCAGGGATCCTCATAATGACGTTCTGTCTGCGGGTAGACCCCAGGAACGCCATATCAGAGCAGATACAATTTTTCACTAAAATTTGGACAACTAGCTGACTACCTAAATGCTTGATGTTCTGCTGGCCGTAGATGTGTTGCTGTTACAGGCGGGTATTAGCCATGCCTGCATAGCTTCATCATCTGCATACCACTTGTACAAGAGTTTACAGTCACCTAAACAAGCGAGAAAAAAATGGGAAACTTTTCTTTTCCACTACGCGCAGTTCTCATGCAGGGAACACTGTTCGTTGCCCTACCGGCTGTGAAAAAAACTTTTTCTCAACATTTTGCCAGTAAACATTTACCTCCGTGCAGTGAATGTTCGTCAGTACCAGATGTAGTGCTGTGTGAGCACTTCGTCATTACAGTCTTTTCAGAGGCTTTGCAAAGGCTTTTATGCGGGGGTATTACAGCCCCCGTGGGAGGCTTGAAAGCACACGCTTAGGCAAATTGTTTTTATGCACTTCTTATGTACCCTGCCTACGCAGGATGCACTGAAGAGTCTGAGATCGTTTTTCGAAGCGAGGGTAGAGAATATTCTGACTCTTCACATCCGCACTGAGTGCATAGGAGTGATACGGCCATTTTTATGTGATAACTCCATGAATTATTTCAATTTATGAAATCCTCTAAAAGCCTGCCCAGAAAGTCATGCGCCTAGAAAGTCAAACTTCTAGAAAGTCATACGAGCTCTTTTACAGTGCAACACGATAGAAAATATAGCCAGACTTTATATGCAATTTGCCTAGTGCGTCCGAATAATCTAAGCTCCTGTCCTCTCTCTCTATCTCTCGCTGTGATACAAAGGCTGCGCGCAGGGATAAGGTGCCTCACAGAAGCTTGCCAACGTTTCAATTGGAGGATTTTTCGTCGTCACTGGCTGCCTTGCCGTCCTCGGCAAGTTAGTTATAACTGGTTAGTAGAGTGACGTCGTGTACGGTCGTTCTCGCTTGCGGCTGGCTCTCAGTCACCATCCTAACGTTTAGAGGGGCAAACTTCACCGAGTCCCGTTAAACCGCCGGTTTTTAGTTCCTTTATTCTCTATTGCGTACGTAACATTAGAACCTTCTTCAAATTTTGTTTTTACCTTTATTAGGGAATCATTTAAGGGTTGTGTGGATACACAAAAACCTGGGCTGCCTGTAGCGAACCTTTGCGGTGAAGTTTGTGCATAAGAAATGAACACGGCGGCATGGTGGGGCTTGTTCACTGGCTTGAGTTGCACGGAGTGAAAGAAAGAAGAAGCGGACGCCACCGCGGAGGTCCCCGCCAAGCGGTCACTCAGGCCAGACTCCACAAGTATGTTCTCTTTTTGTTGTTTCTTTTTTTAACAAAGAAGAATATAAAAGTGTTTTCATGCTATCATGTTTGTCCATTGTAAGTAGGGAAAGAAAGTTTCTATACATGCGTTCACAAAAATTACTGCTCTTTTTGTGCGCTCTACTGGAAATCAGAGTGAGATCGCTCCTCGCAACGCCCGGCAAATGCTCCTAGCGCATTTGACGCACCCGGTGGCGCACTTTGGTGGGCGAACTTATTTTGTCCGGGCCAGTAGGTGGCAGGCGTCAAATTTTGGATTCCGGGCGTCGGCCATTCTCCGCCGCCAGGTGAAGTTCGTTGCTACGACGCCGGATTTTTGTGCCATGTATCCCGGTCTCTTCGATTTAGTTAACACATCTACTTAGTGACGCTCCTGCAGGCTACCGCTCAGCGTTGGTAAAACCAGTAGGTTCTGCCGACGACCACGTTAGATATCGCAGCCTGAGGAAGCGCCAGCTGGAGGGCCTTCGAAACGAGCAAGAAACGCCGTGACCGCGCCGGTCACGCACACAGATTCTCTAATATACCACGTGCTCCTTACAGAGACACCTATTTGTGATTACGCTCATTCTTCTTGTAGCATTAATCAGCTTCGGTGAATACCTTGTGGGATACACAGAGTGAATGGGTGGATGGATGCAACATTATTGAACGCCCAGCAAGGTTTAACGTGACGCTGGCTTAGGTCTCCCACGAGGGAACGTTAAGGCCCTGCCTCAACGCCATCTCACGGGCTTAGTGGAGTCCCCATGTCTGTACGTCGAGGTCTGAACAGCGCAGAGCGACGGCCCACTTCGACGACAGGGTCTCCGGAATAACTGCCATCCTTCCTATAATTACATCGCACTCCCACAACATGCGTTTGAGTGTTGGTGACCCTTTCTGGCACAATTTGCACGTGTCATCCTGATGATTGTCTGGGAAGATACACTTCAGATTGAATGGGTTAGGGAAGGTGTTCGACTGGAGCTGTGTCCAGGCGACGGTCTGCCTCCTGTTCAATTTGGGACTCAGCTTTGAGTATATCCTTCTGGTCAGTATTCATAGGACACGGGTGCTGACGCACAATAAAGAAAAGATACAGGAAAAACGAAAGATAAGATAAAAGAGGGAAACCAGGAGCTAGAAGGAACAATGAACGAAGAGTTATCGGCAAAACAAATGAAGATGATTATAAAATCCTTCCGCTATTTCAAGGCTGTTGAGTTCCACTTCTCTGGCAACGTAATAGGCCTCTGGTAAAAGGCAGCTTCCGCCTGACACATCTCGCGCCATTTATAAATCTGATCAGTGCGAAACAAAAGCAGCCTCGGAATCAGATCAAAGGAGACTCCAGATTAAAGCTCGCGTTAGAGTTTCTGGGGTTCTGACAGAACATGCGCACTCTACAGCGACCCACATAAATGTGTGTTCGCCGTCACAGCGTGATGCTTCCCTGCTTATCCTTTCATGCACGAACGGTCTATGAAAGGCGAATCCTGCTACATGATCTCGTGGAAGTCGTCAACATCGAGAGAGTAATCTAGAGGGTTTGTAGTGCGCTAAGGAGTCTACCGGAGCGGTGGTGCAGATAGATGAAAGTGTGTCCCGAGCTCAGTTTTCCTTGTTTCCCCGTTCCTCCGAAGGTTTCCTTGACCTGCCTTTCTGTTCTTTTTTGCTTTTTCTATTCCCGCAAAGTCCCCCTAGCGTAGAACAGCTTTAATAGACTCCGAAACGATACAAAAAATTGTACAAGGCTGCGACATGGCGCCTTTCTCAGCGTTCGCACGTGCCGGTGCGCCATGCATTTCAGGGGCCACACGCAGGCTCAGTGGCGGTGCCGCTAGTAGGCACCGAGTGTTTCTAAAGATGCGCGAAAGAAGGGTCTCGTTACAGTACAGGCCTCAAACATAACTCGAAATACGTTGTGTCACTGTATTGTTTCAAAGCTGAACGCTTTAGCCTCGTTCGACAGTCATCGTTAAATGGGTTCTGCAGAATCTTTTTAATAGAGGGTGGGGAGGAAGCGCGGGGAGGCTAAGAAGCATGGTGAAGAAACAACTGGCGTTGGCATAATCCGGAGCTCCCTCCCCCCTTGGGCATTGCTCATAATTCGTGTTTTGCTTTGCGAAGGGAAACATCATATTTTCATACACCCGAATTGTTCAGGTTTACCTTCATGATTGTCCGCCAACACCGCTTCATGCTGCTTACGTTTAGCACGGACAGTCGATGATGACCCCCCTCCAGCTCTGTTACCGCCAGCTCGTGCAACTTCCAATACATGCAAATACTCTCTCTGTTTGCACTACACAAAAACACAGCTCTCGACATCGGGTGGTATTGTCTAAATTGATTGCCTAAATGATCCAGGGAAGGTTACACCGGGCACGTGTTCCCCACCCCCCGAAGTTTCTGTGTACGAGGATACCCCCACGGCATGAAACGGCGTGCAAAAACACCAGCATCTACCTTATGAAGATTAAGCGTCTATAATACACGGGTGGTAGCTTGGCGCCATTGGGCGGATTGTTAGAGCTTAATAACTGAACAAAAGCTTCATTTTACTTGAATTTCAGGTACGTAGGATAAATCTAAACTTAAATTATTTGAGTTTACGTCCTAAAACAAAGATTTAATTATGAGACACGCCGCAGTAGTTCCGCAGTAATTTAGACCAGTTCACGGGTGATTCCGCATTTCACTCTCAATAAAATGCGGCCACCGTGGCCACGATTCGATCCCACAAGCTCTCGCTCAGCAGCGCAACACTACAGCCACTAAGCAACCATAGCGGCTTTAATTTGTATGAGCCATAACTTTGGTAAGTAGACCCATGTCAGATGGTACAGATTGTATTGATCTTCCGTTTGGAGATTTTAGGATAAAGGATGTGACGCAAGCTTGAAGATTTTCATCGGCAGTTTTAAATGTTATGTTTCCCCGTGATTCTAACTGGATATGGAAAATAAATCAGCAGTACAGCCAGCACAACCGCGGTGGCTTTCTAAATTGAGGTATCTTAAAAGCACCCAAATTTAATCGGTTCCAATGGCAGTACTATCGCAGTGTTCGTGCTTGTTTAAACTCACAAGGCCACAAAGAAAATTTTGCTTATACGCTGGAAGTTGTGACGTGTCACCTAGGGAGCCTTCGCCCGCAAAAACGTTTCAAATCGCCCCATTATTTTTGAGCGGGATCCACTACCAAGCAAGACCTCTCCCCACTCGTCCCGTCAAGCCTGCGCAAGCAAAATTCCTTCCCTGCGTTCTCCCATACCGGATCTCGAGGATCGCGCATACGTCACAGGTCCCACCTCCATAGAAGTAGGTAGCCGTACCTTGCTTCGTACAGCTATCTACTCATTTTCTATCGCAATCGGTGCTTCGCGTTTCGGCGATACTGCGAATTTTTGTTCAAAAGCTTAAGACACGACGATGGGCGAAGTTCCAGGAAGCCACCGCACCAACGATAATGGCGTCAACGGTCCCTCGTTCATACCGCTGTGCGAGGTGTTGATGCACGGGCTCGTACTTCGAAATCTTAGTCTCGCAGGCTTCGGAGGACGCGTGGTGGCAGTTCTGTCAAAATATCACTCGTGTCTAGTTTACTCCGGCTCCTCGGGGCCGCAGTCCCGTCGTCCACGCGAATGACAATAAATGTGTGCGGGTACCATTCGTCGCGATGACCACCGATCAAGACAATAAATGAGCTCGTACCTTTGCTCGAAAAAGTACATGTCAACTCTGTGTCGTGCGCTAAACAGGTTGGCTTGTCATCCACCCTTACAAAGTGGAATTGCTCACGATTTTTTACAGCGAAGCCATATACAGGGTGTCCACGCAAACTTTAGCCAGAGTTTAAAAATATGCATATGCCACTTAGCTGGAAAGCACAAAGCTAATGTTGTTTGCCGTCCCTTGGCGATGGTGAAACTATTTCTTTTTCATTCCGCGTAATTAGATATTTAGTGTTAATTAAATGTTCAACTTCTGAAATATGTTAATTAGATAATAAGCATCAAATAGAAGATTGTTGAGCGATTTTAAAAACTCCCTATGCAGCTTTCTGTTCCTCAATACGTGCTACATAATAGTGTTTTTCTGAGCGTGAAAGAAGCCCGCGAAATGCCTCGTGCAGCCACTCGCGCGGCCATTTTGCGTGCATTTGCGGGCTTCTTGCACGCTCGCAAAAACACTATTGTGTAGCACGTATTCAAGAACAGAAAGCTATATCGCCTGTTTTTCATGCTGCTCTAAAATTTTCTCACTGACGTTTTTCATATAATTATATTATAAAGAAGCTGATTAATTACTTATGAGTAATTATCTAATTATGCGGGTTGAAAAAAAAAACAATTTGAGTATCTCCAAGCAGCGGCTATCAACATTACCGTTGTTCTGTCCAGCTACGTGGCATTTGCATATTTTTTACACTCAGGTCAACTTTATCCAGGACACCCTACACAGCTACCCTCCGGTGGTGGTCGATGTCCGTCGGTCTACGCGTCGTATCGACACGAAGATATTTTCATTTCCAGTTTCTCGTGAACGTTCTGTAACTATAAATCTAATGTAGGTATTTAAATAAATTATGCTGAAATTGCCCGCTAAGCCGTCTCCATAAGCACGCTGAGTTTCATTTACTTGTCATTACTAGTTCATAGTGAACTTGTAAACGTTACAGAATTCCAATCTGCTGTCAATAGATTACCGTGTATGGACGCAGCATGGTTACAGAAAACGGCGGTAACTGTTGCTTTGTCGAAAATGTCCCTAAACAAATTATATGACAATTAGCCGCTAAGACGACTCTAACAGTACCGCCTACATTTCAACATAGTTTCAACTGCTTTTCTTAATTACGCAGTCCACAGCGAAATTGAAAATATTGCGGGATGCCAGTCTCCCATGCGGCCGTACTTGCACACGTCACTACTTCATGAAAGAATAAGAATAGATCACTCCACAGTCAAACGATACATTCGTTGTCTAATAATAATAATAATAATAATAATAATAATAATAATAATAATAATAAAGTTACATATATGCGTCTTTTGAGGTAAAACAGAGCATAGCTTCGCTGCTGTTCTTTCATGTAGTGGTCGGGATGAATTTTTTTACAGCCAAATCAGTAGCCATCTTCCAGTATCTTTGATCACTTCATCTTCCTTGTTATCGCCCTTGTCGTGAATACGTGTTCTGCTCGTTATTGTTCTCGCTTCAATAAAAAATGTCGCGACTGAAAGCTGCCCGTTTTGGTCAGCTAAGACTAGCACGGTATGCTTAAGTCAGTTGGCGGCGTATTCTCGAATAGTTCGGCGTTGCGCTGCGATGAACACAGCGGTCGGAGACTGCGATGACGAATGGGCCTCTTCCGCAGAACAAATGCCATTACGGCGATGCTGAGCCAAACGCCAGGGAAAGTGGGTTCTCTCGGAAAGTGGGTTCTCTATGGGTCCTCGAGCGATGCCCTCTTGCAGATGCAATGTTCTGTGTCTGCAATGGTGTACCTGCTGGCCATTTCCTCCTTGGCCTAGGCAATCTGCATGCGCCAGGCATTTTAAGGGGTTACGTGGCCGAAGGCCTTTTTTCACAGCCAGGTCGCACATCGTTTCGTGCTATGCATCCTGTTACACAGATTATTTTTAATGCGATTAGCATTCTTAAGGCACTTCAAGCATCTTCAGAGGGCTGTCTGTCTGTCTGTCTGTCTGTCTGTCTGTCTGTCTGTCTGTCTGTCTGTCTGTCTGTCTGTCTGTCCGTCCGTCCGTCCGTCCGTCCGTCCGTCCGTCCGTCCGTCCGTCCGTCCGTCCGTCCGTCGGTCGGTCGGTCGGTCGGTCGGTCGGTCGGTCGGTCGGTCTGTCTGTCTGTCTGTCTGTCTGTCTGTCTGTCTGTCTGTCTGTCTGTCTGTCTGTCTGTCTGTCTGTCTGTCTGTCTGTCTGTCTATCTATCTAGCTATCTATCTATTTTCTCGCCTACTTGAGTCAATGCGTATTCCATGGTTGAATGGGTAGAGTATCGGACTATTGTGTTGAGTGAACAGGGCTCGAAAGCAACTGTCGAACAAACGTGAATCGCTGAGTACTTGGCAACGAGTATATATGTGCCGCTCTTCAACGAACCTCTTTAACACCGACATAGGTCACTGTACGCCAGGCAGTGGGTAGGTATCTCTCTTCAAAGAAACTGGCAGACTTGGCGCACCTGACTCCACCAGTGCAGGTCTTCAACGAACCTCTTCGATACCGACTTAGGTCAATGGGCGTATGTCATCAGGTCTGTGCCGCTCTTCAATGAACGTCGTTGACGCCAACTTAGGTAACTGGGTGTGCGCCACTGGGAATGCGCCACTCTGCAATACAATGAAAAGAAGCTTCCTTAAGTTTATCTAATGCCGGGCGACATCAAGGCCACGTCTCGCGGTTTCCTCAAGTACAATAACCGACGTTCTAGCAGGCTACGCCACAAATACACTCTATATGGACCGATATTTATTGAACGTCTTTCAATCCAATGTTTAAAGAGCTACGCTATGAATTCTTTTGGTATTTGTCGCTCTTCGAGGAACCTCGTTCCCTAAGAAATTTATATTTTCTTGTTTTTTCGCACTGTTCCATATTTTTATCACACCGTCTGTAAAGTCACCTTAACCAATGCTTGATCTGTCTCTCGCGTTTTTCTTTCATTTTGTTCATGTATGGGAGTCCCCTTGACAGTTTCTAACTTTGGTCCTCCCTGTGTAGTGCTAATCTTGTATACAATTCTTTAAAACTGACATCGTTGATGAATAAACCGGCATAATCCGGAGGCCCCCCCCCCTCCCCCTCTTGGGCATTTCTCATTATTCGTGTGTTACCTTGCGAAGGGAAACACCATAATTTCATAGATCTGAATCTCTCAGGGTAACCTTCATGATTTTCCGCCAACAGCGCTTCATGCTGTTTACGTTTAGCACGGACACTCGACGATGACCCTCCTCCAGTTCTGTTACCGCCAGCTCGCACAACTTCCAATTCCTGCAATAACTTTCTGTGCTTGCACTACACAAAAGCACAGCCTTCGAGATCGGCTGCTGTTGTCTAAATTGATTGCCTAAATGAACCAGGTGTGTAGCCAGGGAGGGTTACACCGGGCACCGGCTCCCCACCCCCGAAGTTTCTGTGTACGAGGATATTTCCACGGCGTGAAACGGTGTGCGAAAACACCAGCATCTAGCTTATGAACATCAAGCGCTTCTCATACACGGGTGATAACTTTGCGTCATTGGGCGGATTGTTGGAGCTTTACAACTGAAGAAAAGCTTAATTTTACTTGGGTTTCAGGTACATAAGATCGTATCTAAACTTAAATTATGGGATTGTACGTCCTGAACTACGATCTAATTATGAGACACGCCGTAGATGGGGGACTCCGCAGTAATTTGGACCATCTTGGGTTTTGTTAACGTGCACCTAAATCTAAGTACACGGGTGGTTCCGCGTTTCGCGTCCATTGAAACGCGGCCACCGTGGCCGGGATTCAATCCCAGCACCTCGTGCTCAGCTGCCCAACACCACAGTTACTAAGTAACCACGGCGAGTTTACATTGTATAAGCCATACCTTCGGAAGTAGAGCCATTTTATATGGTACATCCTGTATTGATCTTCCATTTTGAGGTGTTAGGATAAAGGATACGATGGAAGTGTGAAGGGCTTAATCGTCAGTTTTATGTGTTATGATTACTCGTGATGCTAAATGGATATGCAAAAGACATTAGCAGTGCAATGAGATCAAGCGCGATGGCTTTTTAAATTAAGGTTCCTTAGAAGCACCCGTTACAAATCGGCTCCATCGGTATTACTAGTTGTTGGTTTTCATCCATTAAAGGGCCTCCACAAGGCCCCGAAGAAATTGTTGGTTATACCCTGGAACTTGCTTCGTGTCCTCTCGGTAGCGGTCTGCTGCAAAAAGTTTGGAATTGGCGCATTAATAGCCGAGATATAAGTATTTCAGTGCCGAGAACCCACGATTTCAGCAGGCGGAACCCACTGCCAAGCAAGACGCTTTCTCCACTCGCCCCGTCTACCATTCGCAAGCGAAATTCCTTCCCTGCGTTCTCTCATACGGGACCTCGAGTATCGCGTGACGCATACGTCACAGACTCCACCTTCATTATTTTTTTTTTCGGCGCTACGCGTTTCCGCCGACGGCTCGCGCGCGAGCTGTAGTCTCGTTCGCACAGCGCACGATTTGGCGCTCTGTGCACAAGGAAACATGATTAGCGGTAAAATTCAGTGCTACACGAATACTGAGGGTCAACAACAAGGGGATCGCAGAGCACGAACACGCACTGGAACACGTTTGAAAATGGCATAGTGGGAGAATTGGAAGGACGTTCTGTCTGCGGGTAGACTTCAGAAACACCATGTATGAGCAGATACAATAATTCACTAAAATATAGGATAACTAGCTGGCTCCATAAATGATTGATGATCTGCTGGTCGTAGATGTGTTGCTGTTACACGCGGGCATTAGCCATGCCTACATAGCTTCATCATCTGCATACCATTTGTACAAGAGTTTACAGTCACCTAAACAAGCGAGAAAGAAATGCAAAACTTTTCTTTTGCACTACGCGCAGTTCTCATGCAGGGAACACTGTCCGTTGCCCTGTCGGCTGTGAAAAAATATTTTTCTAATCATTTTGCCAGTAAACATTTACCTCCGTGCAGGGAATGTTCGTCAGTACCAGATGTAGGGCTTTGTGTGCACTTCGTCATTAAAGTCTTTTCACAAAGTTTTCAAAGGCTTCTCTGCGGGGGTGTTAGAGCGCCCGTGGCAGGCTTGAAAGGACAAGCTTAGGCAAATGGTTTTTACGAACTTCTTATGTGCCATGTCAACGCAAAACGCACTGAAGAATCTGAGATCGTTTTTCGAAGCGAGGGTAGTGTCAGAGAAAGCTATGTCTCTTCGCATCCGCACTGAGTACAGAGGATTGATACGGCCAGTTTTATGTGATAACTCCATGAATTATTTCAATGTATGAAATCCTCTAGGAGCCTACCCAGAAAGTCATGCGCCAAGAAAGCCATGCGAGCTCTCTTACAGTGCAACACGAAAGAAACGAGAGTCGGACCATATACGCAATTTGCCTAGTGAGTGCGAATAATCTAAGCTCCTGTCCTCTCTCTATATATCTCGCTGTGATATAAAGGCAGTACACAGGGATAAGGTGCCTCACAAAGGCTGGTCAACGTTTCGATAGGAGGACCTATCTTCGTCAATGGCTGCCTTGCAGTTCTCGACATATACATAGCTCAAGAATGACACAAGGAGGAAGCAGGAACACGGGACGAGCGCTAACTTTCAACAATTTATTTATTGCAGCTGGTGAGCTCACTGGCATATATGCTCACTGGCACGCCACTCCAACAGACACACAGAAGGGAACGAGGGCGTCAGCGAGGCCAGACTTCCTCCTTCCCTTCAGTGTGTCTGTTGCAGTGGCGTCCCAGTGAGTATATATGTGCTCACCAGCTGCAATAAATATTTTGTTGAAAGTTAGCGCTCATCCCGTGTTCCTGCTTCGTCCTTGTGTCATTATTGCGCTATGTATCCTCTCGGATAGGAAGGCTGGTTTTCCTTCCTTTATTCACTACTGCGTACGTAACATTACAAGCTTCTTGAAATTTTCTTTTTACCTTTATTCCGGATTCCTGAAGAGTTCCGCGGATACATTTAAACCTGGGCTACTTGTAGCGAACCTTTACGGCGAAGTTTGTGCATAATAAATGGACGCTTGGGCATGGCGGCTGTTGTTCGCTGGCTTGGGTTACATGGAGTGAAAGATAGAAGAAGCGGACGCCACCGCGTGGTCGCCGCCATGTGGTCACTGAGGCCAGACTCACCAGCGTGTTCTCTTTTTTCTTTCTTTTTTAACAAAGAAGACTGTAAAAATGATTTTATGCTATCATTTTGTCCATTGTACGCAGGGAAAAAAAGCTTCCCTAAGTGCGTCTACAAATTATTTCTGCTGTTTTTGTGCGCTCTACCAGTAATCAGAGTGAGATCGCTTCTCGCAATGTTCGGCAAGTGCGCCTAGCGCATTCGACGCTCCAGGCGGCAAAGATCGCCGCGCGAACTTCTACTGACCGGGCCAGCCAGCGGCGGGCATCAGATTTTGGACTCCGGGCGTCGGCCATTCGCCGCCGGGCGAACTTCGTTGCTAAGGCGCCGGATTTTCGCGCCATGCGGCCCGGTCTCTTTGTTTTAGTTAAGGCATCTGATTAGCGACGTTCATGCAGGCTACCGCTCAGCGTTGATAAAGCAAGTAGGTTTTGGCGACGACCACGTTAGGCATCGCCGCCTGAGGAAGCGCCAGGTGGAGGGCCCTTCTAAATGAGCAAGAAACGCCATGACCACGTGGGTCACGCACACTGAGTCTCTAACACACCCCGTGCTCCTTAAAGACACCTATTTGTCATTACGTACATTCTTCCTGTAGCAATTATCACCTTCAGCGATCGCCTAGTGGAATACAGAGATCGAATGGATCAATGGATACAACTTTATTGAACGTCCGGCAAGGTTAAACGCGACTTGTGCTTCGGTCTCCCACGGTGGAACGTCAAGCACCCTCCTCAACATCGTCTCACGGGCTTGCTGGACTGCCCACGTCTGGATTCCAAGGCCTGAACTGCGCACAGTGGCGCCCCACTTCGACGACAGGGCCCCCCGCGTAACTGCCATCCTTCGTATAATTACACTGCACTCGCACAACATGTGTTCGAATGTTGCTGGCCCTTCCTGGCACAATTTGCACATGTCCTTCTGATGCTTGTCTGGGAAGATATGTTTCAGATGGAATGGGTTAGGAGAGGTGTTCGTCTAGAGCTGTCTCCAGGCGATGGTCTGCCTTCTGTTCTATTTGAGACTCGGCGGTGGGTATATCCTTCTGGTCAATATTCGTAGGACACGGGTACTGACGCACAATAAAGGAAAGATACAGGAAAAACGAAAGATAAGATAAAACAGGGAAACCAGGAACCAGAAGGAACAATGAACGAAGAGTTAGTGGCAGAAAAATGAAGACGATTATAAAATGCTTCCGCCATTTCAAGGCTGTTGAGTGCTACTTCTCAGGCAATGTAATAGGCCTCTGGTATAAGTCTGCTTCCACCTGACACATTTTGCGCCATATATAAATCTGATCAGTGCGAAAAAAAAGCAGCCTCAGAATCAGATCAAAGGAGCCTCGCGATTAAAGCTCATTCTAAAATGTTCGAGGTCCTGACAGAATGTGCGCACTCTGCATTGACCAATATAAAGCTGCGTTCGCTGCCACATCGCAGTGCTGCCCTGATTATCCTTTTATTCACGCGGGGTCTACTAATAGCGAATCCTACCACATGATCTCGTGGAAGTGGTCGACATAGAGAGAGTCATCGAAATGGGTTGAAGTGCGCTAACGAGTGTACCGGAGCGGTGATGCAGATAGATGGAAGTGTGTCCCGAGCTCAGTTTTCAGGCTTTCCCCTTTCCTCCGAAGGCTTCTTTGACCTGCTTTTCTAGGTTCTCTTTTTTTTTCGTTTTTCTATTCCCGCAATCACCCCCTGGCGATAGGACAGCTTCAGTCGTCTCCTAAACGACACAAAAAATTAGACACATTTACTTGAGCCAACCTCATGCTGTACTGCACTGACTATTTCTTTCTCTAACAGACACATCCGGTATACACTTTTAAAAGATCTACTAAAAAGACTGCAACTACCTGACGAGCAGTAGTTTTCTGTTTTTCGCTAACTTCATTTCAACGTATTAGTAGCGTGCGAGATTAGTAATATAAATATTGATGTTCGGTTAGTGCACACAACTACCCGGTCAGTGAACTTCGCAGCCACGTCCTCAAGTGCAGACTGATACTGAGAAAGCTGGCTCTCGTAGGCCGCGTATGACAGGAGATTTAGACTGAGGTTCAGTGCAGGTTCTTTATTGAGCGATGCGCACTCTGGGCCAACAGACTTTGCACGGGGCCCGCCTTAGTTAGACGGCCCGCCGTTAGATGGCGCAGTGTGTCTAGCGAGAAGCACGAGAGCGGAGCCCGGCTCCGGCACGACGCCTTTCTCAGCGTTCGCATGCGCCGGTGCGCCATGCATTTCGGGGGCCACACGCAGGCTCAGTGGCGGTGTCGCTAGACGGCAACGAGTGTTTCTAAAGATTCGCGAAAGAGGAGTTTCGTTGTAGTACGCACCTCATACATAACTCACAATACGTTGTGTCGCTATATTAATTCAATGCTGAACGCATTAGCCTCGTTCGGCAGTCATCATGAAATGGGTTCTGCGGAATATTTTAGAAGAGGCGGAGGGAGGGGAGGGGGGCAGGAAGCTTAGAAGCATGTTGAAGAAACAATGAGTGCCGGCATAATTCGGAGCCCCTCTTGGGCATTTCTCATAATTCGTGCGTTACTTTGCGAAGGGAAACGCCATAATTTCATAGATCGGAATTGCTCAGGATAACCTTCATGATTGTCCGCCAACACCGCTTCATGCAGTTTACCTTTAGCACGGGCACTCGCTGATGAGCCTCCTCCAGTTATGTTACCGCCAGCTCGGGCAACTTCCACTTACTGCAATAGCTTTCAGTGTTTGCACTGCACAAAAGCACAGCCTTCCAGATCGCCTGCAGTTGTCTAAATTGATTGCCTAAATGATCCAGGGAAGGTTACACCGGGCATGTGTTCCTCACCCCCCGAAGATTCTGTGTACGAGGATACCCCCATGGCATGAAACGGCGTGCGAAAACACCAGCGTCTAGCTTATGAAGATCAGAGAGAGAAAGAAGCTTAATGACACGAAATGCCGAGAGGTCGGTCTGAGGTATATTCCTCTAGCCAGCTACTCGGCATTCGGGGAAGGGGAAGTGGGAAAGAAAGAGGGAAGAAAGAGGTGCATGATGGGTGACGATGACGATAGAAGGAAGATGTAGAAAATATGGCAAGCAATTGGGCATGCTCAAAGTCTGCAGTCCAGGCCCGTAATTTTTAAAAAGTTCAGTAATGCCTTGATGGCCTTAAAACTCGACTGAGCGTCTGGCCAAGAGCCTAAAATAACATCCTCCGACAACGGTGCGCTGTCGAGACGCGTAAGGTCCTTGACCAACCTATCACGCTCTTCCACAAACTTAGGGCAGTCACAAAGCACATGACCTATGAAGACCTATGAAGATCGATGAAGATCAAGCGCCTCTCATACACGGGTGGTAGCTTGGCGTCATTGGGCGGATTGTTAGAGCTTAATAACTGAACAAAAGCTTCATTTTACTTGAATTTCAGGTACGTAGGATAAATCTAAACTTAAATTATGAGATTTTACATCCTAAAACGACGATCTAATTATGAGACACGCCTCACTAATTCCCCAGTAATTTGGACCAGTTTGGGTTCTTTAACGTGCAACTAAATCTAAGTACACGGGTGGTTCCGCATTTCACCCCCATTAAAATGCGGCCGCCGTGGCCAGGATTCGATCCCACAACCTCGCGCTCAGCAGCGCTACACTACAGCCACTAAGCAACCACAGCGGCTTTACTTTGTATGAGCCATAACTTTGGCAAGTAGACCCATGTCAGATGGTACAGATTGTATTTGTCTTCCATTTGGAGATTTTAGGATAAAGGATGTGACGCAAGCTTGAAGATCTTCCTCGGCAGTTTTAAATGTTATGTTTTCCCGTGATTCTAACTAGATATGAAAAGGAAATCAGCAGTACAGCCAGCACAAGTGCGGTGGCTTTCTATATTGAGGTATCTTAAAAGCCCCCAAATTTAATCGGCTCCATTGCCAGTACACCCGCACTCTTCGTGCTTCTTTAAAGCGCCCCTCACAAGGCCACAAAGAAAATTTTGCTTATACGCTGGAAGTTGTTACGTGTCACCTAGGGAGCCTTCGCCCACAAAAACGTTTCAAAACGCCCCATTATTTTTGATTGCCGCGATTTGCAGCAGGCGGGATCCACTGCCAAGCAAGACCTCTCTCCACTCGTCCCGTCTAGCCTGCGCAAGCAAAATTCCTTCCCTGCGTTCTCCCATACCGGATCTCGAGGATCGCGTGACGCATACGTCACAGGTCCCACCTCCATTTTTTTCTCCTCATTTTTTTTTCTTTTTGCGGCGCTACGCGTTTCCGCTGACGGCGTCGCGCGCTAGCGGTTGTCTCGTTCGCGGAGCAACGATTTTGCGCTCTATTTACGAGGACACATGTCTATACGCTGGAGAAGGGCGGTCACCCGGGCAAGGTGCCTGCCTCTGTTGTGGTCAGGTTGTACTTTCGCGAAATAGGGGCAATCGTGGTGATGTCTCGGATCTCGCGGGGAAGCGGCGACAACTTCGGAGGATCCCGCTCGTCGAGGAGAAGAAGCCGAGCTCGCGCAGAATGTGGCGGCCCGTCTTGGTGGTCGTGAGTCGGGTCACCTGCGTTCGCTCCTGAGCCTTGGCGATCTATTCCAGCGTGTTGTGCACGTCGAGCGTGCGGATGTGGAGGAGGAGGATGAAAAGGAAAGAAGGAAAGGTAGAGAGGCTATCCAGACGAGCGTCTGGTTTGCTACCCCACTCAGGGGAAGGGATTTAAGGGAAGAAAAGAAAGGAGAGGGAGGTCAGATGGCACTATCGGTGTGAGTACATCCGGATGTCGATAACCTCACGCCTATAATCGGTCACTGAGGCCAGTCGCTGTCAAGAAATGTAGCAGTGCCCGCGTCGCTTTGTAAGCCTGCGACGCATGGGGCCATGGTCCGACAATCTTAGTCTCTGTAGATGGTCTGTTATGTAATCGGTTTAACACGCTCTGAAGAACGTCGCGTTCGATGTCATAGAGATCACAAAAACACAACGCCCTCTCAATCGTCTCTTAACAGTTACACGAGTCACAGATAGGGGTGTCGGACATTCCAATCAGGAATGAGTAGGTGTTCGTAAAAGCCACCCTTACCAGAGGCAGCACAGTAAAGTTGCGTCACAGCGGGAGAAGTTCGATGAAATCTGCAGCTTCAATGTGGGATACAACCGGTGAAGACTGCAGTTGGAGAAAATCGGGGTGTTCCACAAAGGTTCAGTCTTGCAGTTTCTCTGTGGAAGTGGAGATCTGAAGGCCGAGTGCCCGTTTCGCTACCTTTCGAATGAGGACGTCGAGGTTATTGCGCTCAGCGCGTATAGGCAATTGTGCATGACAGCGACGTAGGTGAAGTGGCAGAGAACAGACGCGTGTACGAGACGTAGTAGGTTGTCTTGTATGAGGCTGTGCTGACAGTCACTCTGCATACGAGTCATATGGCGCTCTCCGTCTTGGTTTCGAGCTTCTGCACCGTTTGGGTGTTGGTTCCGCGGAACGCGTTGATCACGCCGAAGACCCTAATCGAGTCTTTCTTTGGGACGGTACGACCTTCCCTGGCGTGAAGGTTGATGTTGCGTTCGGCCAGGGGTTTCACTCTTTGGGCTTGGCGCCCGACGTTTGGACAACGACAGCAACAGTTCCCACTTTGGCGGGGTAGCACTTGAGACCAACCAGTGTGTTTGAGGTAGGACTGGGCGGTTTCGATGGCCTCCTGCAGGGCGGATCAAATGAACCCATCGGACCCTGTGGGGCACCAGATGGTTATGCCGTTCGCATAAATGGTGTGGTTTAGCCCATCGACGATTATTGTTGTGAGTCAAATATACACCCTAAAGGGTGCAACTGCTTTCAGAGTTTTATCCTTGTTTCGTACAGCTATCTACTCATTTTCTATCGCAATCGGTGCTTCGCGTTTCGGCGATACTGCAAATTTTTGTTCAAAAGCTTAAGACACGACGATGGGCGAAATTCCAGGAAGCCACCGCACCAACGATGATGGCGTCAACGGTCCCTCGTTCCTACCGCTGTGTGAGGTGTTGATGCACGGGCTCGTACTTCGAAATCTTAGTCTCGCAGGCTTCGGAGGACGTGTGGTGGCAGTTCTGTCAAAATGTCAACCGTGTGTAGTTTACTCCGGCTCCTCGGGGCCGCAGTCCCGTCGTCCACGCGAATGACAATAAGTGTGTGCGCGTACCTTTCGTAGCGATGACCACCGGACAAGACAATAAATAAGTTCGTACTTTGTTCGAAAAAGTACGCGTCAACTCTGTGTCGTGCGCTAAACAGGTTCGCTTGTCATCCACTCTCACAAAGGGGAATTGCTCACGATTTTTTACAGCGAAGCCATATACAGGGTGTCCCAGCAAACTTTAGCCAGAGTTTAAAAATATGCATATGCCACTTAGCTGGCAAGCACAAAGCTAATGTTGTTTTCCGTCCCTAGGCGATGGTGAAACTATTTCTTTTTCGTTCCGCGTAATTAGATATTTAGTGTTAATTAAATGTTCAACTTCTGAAATATGTAATTACATCATAAGCGTCAAATAGAAGATTGTTGAGCGATTTTAAAAACTCCCTATGCAGCTTTCTGTTCCTCAATACGTGCTACATAATAGTGTTTTTCTGAGCGTGAAAGAAGCCCGCGAAATGCCTCGTGCAGCCACTCGCGCGGCCATTTTGCGTGCATTTGCGGGCTTCTTGCACGCTCGCAAAAACACTATTGTGTAGCACGTATTGATGAACAGAAAGCTATATCGCCTGTTTTTCATGCTGCTCTAAAATTTTCTCACTGACGTTTTTCATATAATTATATTATAAAGAAGCTGATTAATTACTTATGAGTAATTATCTAATTATGCGGGTTGAAAAAAAAACAATTTGAGTATCTCCAAGCAGCGGCTATCAACATTACCGTTGTTCTGTCCAGCTACGTGGCATTTGCATATTTTTTACACTCAGGTCAACTTTATCTAGGACACCCTACACAGCTACCCTCCGGTGGTGGTCGATGTCCGTCGGTCTACGCGTCGTATCGACACGAAGATATTTTCATTTCCAGTTTCTCGTGAACGTTCTGTAACTATAAATCTAATGTAGGTATTTAAATAAATTATGCTGAAATTGCCCGCTAAGCCGTCTCCATAAGCACGCTGAGTTTCATTTACTTGTCATTATTAGTTCATAGTGAACTTGTAAACGTTACAGAATTCCAATCTGCTGTCAATAGATTACCGTGTATGGACGCAGCATGGTTACAGAAAACGGCGGTAACTGTTGCTTTGTCGAAAATGTCCCGAAACAAATTATATGACAATTAGCCGCTAAGACGACTCTAACAGTACCGCCTACATTTCAACATAGTTTCAACTGCTTTTCTTAATTACGCAGTCCACAGCGAAATTGAAAATATTGCGGGATTCCAGTCTCCCATGCGGCCGTACTTGCAGACGTCACTACTTCATGAAAGAATAAGAATAGATCACTCCACAGTCAAACGATACATTCGTTGTCTAATAATAATAATAAGAAGAAGAAGAAGAATAATAATAAAGTTACATATATGCGTCTTTTGAGGTAAAACAGAGCATAGCTTCGCTGCTGTTCTTTCATATAGTGGTCGGGATGAATTTTTTTACAGCCAAATCAGTAGCCATCTTCCAGTATCTTTGATCACTTCATCTTCCTTGTTATCGCCCTTGTCGTGAATACGTGTTCTGCTCGTTATTGTTCTCGCTTCAATAAAAAATGTCGCGACTGAAAGCTGCCCGTTTTGGTCAGCTAAGACTAGCACGGTATGCTTAAGTCAGTTGGCGGCGTATTCTCGAATAGTTCGGCGTTGCGCTGCGATGAACACAGCGGTCGGAGACTGCGATGACGAATGGGCCTCTTCCGCAGAACAAATGCCATTACGGCGATGCTGAGCCAAACGCCAGGGAAAGTGGGTTCTCTCGGAAAGTGGGTCCTCTATGGGTCCTCGAGCGATGCCCTGTTGCAGATGCAATGTTCTGTGTCTGCAATGGTGTACCTGCTGGCCATTTCCTCCTTGGCCTAGGCAATCTGCATGCGCCAGGCATTTTAAGGGATTACGTGGCCGAAGGCCTTTTTTCACAGCCAGGTCGCACATCGTTTCGTGCTATGCATCCTGTTACACAGATTATTTTTAATGCGATTAGCATTCTTAAGGCACTTCAAGCATCTTCAGAGGGCTGTCTGTCTGTCTGTCTGTCTGTCTGTCTGTCTGTCTGTCTGTCTGTCTGTCTGTCTGTCTGTCTGTCTGTCTGTCCGTCCGTCCGTCCGTCCGTCCGTCCGTCCGTCCGTCCGTCCGTCCGTCTGTCTGTCTGTCTGTCTGTCTGTCTGTCTGTCTGTCTGTCCGTCCGTCCGTCCGTCCGTCCGTCCGTCCGTCCGTCCGTCCGTCCGTCCGTCCGTCTGTCTGTCTGTCTGTCTGTCTGTCTGTCTGTCTGTCTGTCTGTCTGTCTGTCTGTCTGTCTGTCTGTCTGTCTGTCTGTCTGTCTGTCTGTCTGTCTGTCTGTCTGTCTGTCTGTCTGTCTGTCTGTCTGTCTGTCTGTCTGTCTGTCTGTCTGTCTGTCTGTCTGTCTGTCTGTCTGTCTGTCTGTCTGTCTGTCTGTCTGTCTGTCTGTCTGTCTGTCTGTCTGTCTGTCTGTCTGTCTGTCTGTCTGTCTGTCTGTCTGTCTGTCTGTCTGTCTGTCTGTCTGTCTGTCTGTCTGTCTGTCTGTCTGTCTAGCTATCTATCTATTTTCTCGCCTACTTGAGTCAATGCGTATTCCATGGTTGAATGGGTAGAGTATCGGACTATTGTGTTGAGTGAACAGGGCTCGAAAGCAACTGTCGAACAAACGTGAATCGCTGAGTACTTGGCAACGAGTATATATGTGCCGCTCTTCAACGAACCTCTTTAACACCGACATAGGTCACTGTACGCCAGGCAGTGGGTAGGTATCTCTCTTCAAAGAAACTCTTAGACGCAGACTTGGCGCACCTGACTCCACCAGTGCAGGTCTTCAACGAACCTCTTCGATACCGACTTAGGTCAATGGGCGTATGTCATCAGGTCTGTGCCGCTCTTCAATGAACGTCGTTGACGCCAACTTAGGTAACTGGGTGTGCGCCACTGGGAATGCGCCACTCTGCAATACAATGAAAAGAAGCTTCCTTAAGTTTATCTAATGCCGGGCGACATCAAGGCCACGTCTCGCTCGCGGTTTCCTCAAGTACAATAACCGACGTTCTAGCAGGCTACGCCACAAATACACTCTATATGGACCGATTTTTATTGAACGTCTTTCAATCCAATGTTTAAAGAGCTACGCTATGAATTCTTTTGGTATTTGTCGCTCTTCGAGGAACCTCGTTCCCTAAGAAATTTATATTTTCTTGTTTTTTCGCACTGTTCCATATTTTTATCACACGGTCTGTAAAGTCACCTTAACCAATGCTTGATCTGTATCTCGCGTTTTTCTTTCATTTTGTTCATGTATGGGAGTCCCCTTGACAGTTTCTAACTTTGGTCCTCCCTGTGTAGTGCTAATCTTGTATACAATTCTTTAAAACTGACATCGTTGATGAATAATCCGGCATAATCTGGAGGCCCCCCCCCCTCCCCCTCTTGGGCATTTCTCATTATTCGTGTGTTACTTTGCGAAGGGAAACACCATAATTTCATAGATCTGAATCTCTCAGGGTAACCTTCATGATTTTCCGCCAACAGCGCTTCATGCTGTTTACGTTTAGCACGGACACTCGACGATGACCCTCCTCCAGTTCTGTTACCGCCAGCTCGGACAACTTCCAATTCCTGCAGTAACGTTCTGTGCTTGCACTACACAAAAGCACAGCCTTCGAGATCGGCTGCTGTTGTCTAAATTGATTGCCTAAATGAACCAGGTGTGTAGCCAGGGAGGGTTACACCGGGCACCGGCTCCCCACCCCCGAAGTTTCTGTGTACAAGGATATTTCCACGGCGTGAAACGGTGTGCGAAAACACCAGCATCTAGCTTATGAACATCAAGCGCTTCTCATACACGGGTGATAACTTTGCGTCATTGGGCGGATTGTTGGAGCTTTACAACTGAAGAAAAGCTTAATTTTACTTGGGTTTCAGGTACATAAGATCGTATCTAAACTTAAATTATGGGATTGTACGTCCTGAACTACGATCTAATTATGAGACACGCCGTAGATGGGGGACTCCGCAGTAATTTGGACCATCTTGGGTTTTGTTAACGTGCACCTAAATCTAAGTACACGGGTGGTTCCGCGTTTCGCGTCCATTGAAACGCAGCCACCGTGGCCGGGATTCAATCCCAGCACCTCGTGCTCAGCTGCCCAACACCACAGTTACTAAGTAACCATGGCGAGTTTACATTGTATAAGCCATACCTTGGGAAGTAGAGCCATTTTATATGGTACATCCTGTATTGATCTTCCATTTTGAGGTGTTAGGATAAAGGATACGATGGAAGTGTGAAGGGCTTAATCGTCAGTTTTATGTGTTATGTTTACTCGTGATGCTAAATGGATATGCAAAAGACATTAGCAGTGCAATGGGATCAAGCGCGATGGCTTTTTAAATTAAGGTTCCTTAGAAGCACCCGTTACAATTCGGCTCCATTGGCATCACTGGTTGTTGGTTTTCATCCACTAAAGGGCCTTTCACAAGGCGCAAAAGAAATTGTTGGTTATACCCTGGAACTTGTTTCGTGTCCTCTGGGTAGCCTTCTGCTGCAAAAAGTTTGGAATTGGCGCATTAATAGCCGAGATATAGATATTTCAGTGCCGAGAAGCCATGATTTCAGCAGGCGGAACCCACTGCCAAGCAAGACGCTTTCTCCACTCGCCCCGTCTAGCCTGCGAAAGCGAAATTCCTTCCCTGCGTTCTCTCATACGGGACCTCGAGTATCGCGTGACGCATACGTCACAGGCTCCGCCTTCATTTTTTTTTTTTCGGCGCTACGCGTTTCCACCGACGGCTCGCGCGCGAGCTGTAGTCTCGTTGGCACAGCGCACGATTTGGCGCTCTGTGCACTAGGAAACATGATTAGCGGTATAATTCAGTGCTACACGAATACTTAGGGTCAACAACAAGGGGATCGCAGAGCACGAACACGCACTGGAACACGTTTGAAAATGGCATAGTGGGAGCCTTGGAAGGACGTTCTGTCTGCGGGTAGACTTCAGAAACACCATGTATGAGCAGATACAATAATTCGCTAAAATATAGGATATCTAGCTGGCTAAGTAAATGGTTGATGTTCTGCTGGTCGTAGATGTGTTGCTGTTACAGGCGGGCATTAGCCATGCCTGCATAGCTTCATCACCTGCATACCATTTTTACAAGAGTTTACAGTCACCTACACAAGCGAGAATGAAATGCGAAACCTTTCTTTTCCACTAGGCGCAGTTCTCCTGCAGGGAACAATGTCGGTTGCCCTATCGGCTGTGAAAAAATCTTCTTCTCATCATTTTGCCAATAAACATTTACCTCCGTGCAGGGAATGTTCGTCAGTACCAGATGTAGGGCTGTGCGTGCACTTCGTCATTACAGTCTTTTCACAGATTTTTCAAAGGCTTCTCTGCGGGGGTGTTACAGCGCCCGTGGCAGGCTTGAAAGGACAAGCTTAGGCAAATTGTTTTTACGAACTTCTGTGCCATGTCAACGCAAAACGCACTGAAGAATCTGAGATCGTTTTTCGAAGCGAGGGTAGTGTCAGAGAAAGCTATGTCTCTTCGCATCCGCACTGACTACAGAGGAGTGATACGGCCAGTTTTATGTGATAACTCCATGAATTATTTCAATGTATGAAATCCTCTAGGAGCCTCCCCAGAAAGTCATGCGCCAAGAAAACCATACGAGCTCTCTTACAGTGCAACACGAAAGAAACGAGAGTCGGACCATATACGCAATTTGCCTAGTGCGTGCGAATAATCTAAGCTCCTGTCCTCTCTCTCTATATCTCGCTGTGATAAAGAGGCTGCGGGCAGGGATAAGGTGCCTCACAAAGGCTGGTCAACGTTTCGATAGGAGGACCCAGCTTCGTCAATGGCTGCCTTGCAGTTCTCGACATGTTACCTTTAACGAGTCAATAGAGTGACTTACAAAGGGGTATACATAGCTCAAGAATGACACAAGGAGGAAGCAGGAACACGGGACGAGCGCTAACTGTCAACAATTGATTTATTGCAGCTGGTGAGTTCACTGGCATATATGCTCACTGGCACACCACTGCAACAGACACACAGAAGGGAAGGAGGGCGTCACTGAGACCAGACTTCCTCCTTGCCTTCAGTGTGTCTGTTGCAGTGGCGTCCCAGTGAGTATATATGCGCTCACAAGCTGCAATAACAATTTTGTTGAAAGTGAGCGCTCGTCCCGTGTTCCTCCTTCGTCCTTGTGTCATTCTTGCGCTATGTATCCTCTCGGATAGGAAGGCTGGTTTTCCTTCCTTTATTCACTACTGCCTATGTAACATTACAAGCTTCTTGAAATTTTCTTTTTACCTTAATTCTGGATTCCTTAAGAGTTGTATGGATACATTTATACCTGGGCTACCTGTAGCGAACCTTTACGGCGAATTTTGTGCATAATAAATGGACGCTGCGGCATGGCGGCTGTTGTTCGCTGGCTTGGGTTACATGGAGTGAAAGAAAGAACAAGCGGACGCCACCGCGTGGTCGCCGCCAAGCGGTCACTGAGGCCAGACTCACCAGCGTGTTCTCTGTTTTTTTTTATGCGAAGCATATTACGAGGGCTCAACCCAGCTCCTCAGGCGCGGCGGTGACCATGAAATCACGTGACACCGTGACGTCACGACAGAGGAGAACCGGCGCTCCAACTCCCGCCGTCGCTCGCGGCGTCGCGCCCCGCATCGGACGCGGTGCGCGTCGAGCAACGCAGCGTTCGGCGCGACAACGAAATGTGCGCCTGAGCAAGCGCCGCACGCCTGAGCCGACGCCGACGACACCGGCTTTTCTGCGACACGAGCTCCTTAACGCTGTCGCGTTAAAATAAAGGCTAGTATGCTTCGCATCCTGGGCTTAACCTTAGCTAAGCCACAGCCATTTTTTTCTCCTTCTTTGTTAACAAAGAAGAATGTAAAAGCGTTTCCATGCTATCATTTTGTCACTTGTAAGTAGGGAAAGAAAGCTTCCCGAAATGCGTCTACAAACAATCTCTACTCTTTTTGTGCGCTCTACCGGAAATCAGAGTATGATATCTCCCGGAACGTCTGGCAAGCACGCCTAGCGCATTCGACGCTCCCGGCGGCGAACATCGCCGGGCGAACTTTTTCTGTCCGGGCCAGTCGGCGGCGGGCGTCAGATTTTGGACTCCGGGCGTCGGCCATTCGCCGCCGGGGGAACTTCGTTGCTATGGCGCCGGCTATTCGCGCCATGCCGCCCGGTCTCTTTGATTTCGTTAAGGCATCTCCGTAACTTAACTGAAGGATGGCGTAACTGCCATCCTTCCTGTATTTAAATTGCACTAGCACAACATGTGTTCGAATGTTGCTGGCCCTTCCGGGCACAATTTGCACATGTCGTCCTGATGCTTGTCTGGGCAGATATCTTTCAGATGGAATGGGTGAGGAGAGGAGTTCGTCTGGAGCTGTCTCCAGGCGACGGCCTGCCTTCTGTTCAATTTGGGACTCGGCGGTGGGTACATCCTTCTGGTCGATATTCATAGGACACGGGTACTGACGCACAATAAAGGAAAGATACAGGAAAAACGAAAGTTAAGATAAAACAGGGAAACCAGGAACTAGAAGGAACGATGAACGAAGAGTTAGTGGCAGAAATATGAAGACAATTATAAAATCCATCCGCTATTTCAAGGCTGTTGAGTGCCACTTCTCAGGCAATGTAATAGGCCTCTGGTATAAGTCTGCTTCCACCTGACACTATTTGCGCCATATATAAATCTGATCAGTGCGAAACAAAAGCAGCCTCAGAATCAGATCAAAGCAGACTCGCGATTAAAGCTCGTTCTAAAATTTTTGAGGTCCTGACAGAATGTGCGCACTCGGCATTGACCGATAAAAAGCTGCGTTCGCTGCCACATCGCAGTGCTGCCCTGGTTATCCTTTCATTTACGCGGGGTCTACGGATAGCGAATCCTACCACATGATCACGTGGAAGTGGTCGACATCGAGAGAGTCGTCGAAATGGGTTGTAGTGCGCTAAAGAGTGTACCGGATCGGTTATGCATATAGATGGAAGTGTGTCGCGAGCTGAGTTTTCAGGCTTTCCCCGTGCCTCCGAAGGCTTCTTTGACTTGCTTTTCTAGGTTCTTTTTTTTCGTTTTTCTATTCCCGCAATGACCCCCTGCCGATAGGACAGCTTCAGTCGTCTCCTAAAGGACACAAAAAATTAGATACATTTCCTTCAGCCAACCTCATGCTGTACTGTACTGACTTTTTCTTTCTCTAACAGACACACCCGGTATACACTTTTAAAAGATCTACTAAAAAGACTGCAACTACCTGATGAGCAGTAGTTTTCCGTTTTTCGCTAACTTCATTTCAACGTATTAGTTGCGTGCGAGATTAGTAATATAAATATTGATGTTCGGTTAGTGCACACAACTACCCGGTCAGTGAACTTCGCAGCCACGTCCTCAAGTGCAGACTGATACTGAGAAAGCTGGCTCTCGTAGGCCGCGTATGACAGGAGATTGAAACTGAGGTTCAGTGCAGGTTCTTTATTGCGCGATGCACACTCTGGGCCAACAGACTTTGCACGGGGCCCGCCTTAGTTAGATGGCCCGCCGTTAGATGGCGCAGTGTGTCTAGCGAGAAGCACGAGAGCCGAGCCTGGCTCCGGCACGACGCCTTTCTCATCGTTCGCATGCGCCGGTGCCCCATGCATTTCGGAGGCCACACGCAGGCTCAGTGGCGGTGTCGCTAGATGGCACCAAGTGTTTCTAAAGATGCGCTAAAGAGGAGTTTCGTTGTAGTACGCACCTCATTCATAACTCACAATACGTTGTGTCGCTATATTAATTCAATGCTGAACGCATTGCCTCGCTCGACAGTCATCGTGAAATTGGTTCTACGGAATATTTTTGAAGAGACGGAAGAAGAAGAGAGGGGTGGAAGCTTAGAAGCATCTTCAAGAAAAAGTGGGCGTCAGCATATTCCGGAGTCCCCCCCCCCCTCGGGCAGTTCTCATAATTCGTGTATAACTTTGCGAAAGGAAACACTATAAATCCATAGATCTGAATTGCTCAGGATAACCTTCATGATTATCCGCCAACACCGCTTCATGCTGTTTATGTTTAGCACGGGCACTCGACGATGATCCTCCTCTGGTTCTGTTACCGCCAGCTCGGACAACTTCCTATTCCTGCAATAGGTTCTGTGTTTGCACTACACAAAAGCACAGCCTTCGAGATCGGCTGCAGTTGTCCAAATTGATTGCCTAAATGAACCAGGCACGTAGCCCGGGAACGTTATACCGGGCACGTGCTCCCCCCCCCCCTCCCCCGAACGAACTTCCTGTGTACGAGGATACATCCACGGCTTGAAACGGCGTGCGAAAACACCAGCATCTAGCTTATGAAGATCAAGCGTCACTCATACACGGGTGGTAGCTTGGCGTCATTGAGCGGATTGTTGGAGTTTTATAACTGAACAAAAGCTTAATTTTACTGGGGTTTCAGTTACGTAAGATCATATCTAAACTTAAATAGGGATTTTACGTCCTAAACCACGATCTAATTATGAGACATGCCGTAGCGGGGGACTCCTCAGTAAATTGGACCACCTTGGGTTTTTTAACGTGCACCTAAATCTAAGTACACGGGTGGTTTCACGTTTCGCTGCCATTGAAACGCGGCCACCGTGGCCGGGATTCAATCCCAGGACCTCGTGCTCAGCTGCCCAACACCACAGCCACCAATAAACCACGACGGGTTGACATTGTATGAGCCGTAACTTTGGTAAGTAGGCCCATTTTAGATAATACATCCTGTATTTATCTTCCATATGGAGACGTTAGAATAAAGGATATCATGGAAGCGCGAACTGCTTCATCGTCAGTTTTATGTGTTACGTTTGCTTGTGATGCTAAATGAATATTCAATAGAGATTAGCAGTACAGCTTGGTCAAGCGCGATGGCTTTTTAAATTAAGCTTCCTTAGAAGTACCCATGTCGAATCGGCTCCATTGGCAGTTCTGCCCTGCAATCCCGTACTGTAAAGGGCCTCTCACAAGGCCCGCAGAATGTTTTTGATCATACGCTGCAACTTGTTTCGTGCCCTCTAGGGAGCCCTCTGCCGACATAGCCGAGATATTGGCCTCGAGCTCCACCACTGGAAAAGCTGGCGCCACCGTCGACGTGACGTCCTATTAGGGATCACGTGGACATATTGGCTGCTTCGCGAGCGCCGAAGCGAGCTGAAAACGAAAGTTTAAATTCCCTCGTACGCTGCGGTTGTCATTTAGTGGCGAGATTTTCCCGCTTTGAGTGTCTCCTTTACAACGCTTGAAAGCACTACAATAGGTAGTGGCTGCTTTTGAAGGCGCGCAACATGGTAGACTACTGCCCGGTGCCGCAGTGCCGGACGCACGTAACGGAGCCCGGTGTCAGCCTTATTCACACGTAGCCGCAGGACAAGAAGCTGCGTGAAGCTTGGCTCGAGAAACATAAAATCGAAAAACAGTCGTCGGCTACAACTCGGGTATGCAGCAAGCACAGACGCGAGGAAGACTTCTGCTACGGCGCCGGGTCTGCGATGTTCGGAAAACGCGCACTGAGACGCTCGCCCGAGTCCACTGCCCGACTAATGTCATGACGGTTTGGTCTATGAACTTGTCAATGCTATAGATATATACTGGCAAGTTCACTGGAGTGGAAAGGGAGCGGTAAGAAGCACATTAAAAAAACCAAGCATATGGTCATGTTTGTGCTATGAATTAATGCACTGGATTACAAAACAGAAGCAGCGGGAAATCGCACGCTGAGAACATCGATTAACATACAGTGCGACGCAACAGGAGAAATAATACTGAAACGACCAAGAATTTAGAAAAAAACGATTGAATCGTCGTGACGGCACATGACAGTCCCCGTAGGCGTCAAAGTCTCTACAATGAAATTATTTTTGAACAGCTCTGATAGCGCCCACGCAACAATGGTTGCTTGTATACTGTCCAATGCTCATATTCTCCGGCCTAAAGCTCATGGCACGGTGCGAAAACGCGCGCGCGCCGAAAGCGAAACAGTGTGCGGACATGCATGGACGCGCAGTCGGTCGCTGCGAATCTGTGCTGTCGCTGCATTGAGGCTTCATTTTATTACGCTCTATTTAGTTATATAAACACTATAAGAACGTATTTCAGATAGCTTGCTCTCAGCGTTTACCTACCTTTCATGTAGCAAGAAGCCGGTTCGGGAGACTCCATCGCGGCGACCACGCGCAGTGACGTTCACTGTACGTATTCGGTAAAGAGATAGCGTCTGTAAACGATTCTGTGCTTTCAGTTTGCCCAAGATTATTCTTTAGATAGTAAAAACTTCTCGCCTTTCGAAAGTACTTACAGAAATGTCCGGGAGAGCTCGTGCGTGGTGTTTTCAGTGAGCGCTGGCAGCAAAACCTATGAGGAGCGCGCCGCGTGATCCCTCATACTACGCCAGCGAGGCGCTTCCGACAGAGGGCGACTCCATGACTCCTCGCCGCCATACTCGCCCCGTCTAGCCTGCGCAAGCGAAATTCCTTCCCTGCGTTCTCCCATACGCAACCTCTAGTATTGCGTGACGCATACGTCACAGTCTCCGCCTTCATTTTTTTTTCGCCTCGCCTTTTTTTTTTCGGCGCTACGCGTTCCCGCTGACGGCGTCGCGCGCGAGCTGTTTTCTCGTTCGCGCAGCGCACGATTTTGCGCTCTGTGCACGAGGAAACTTGATTAGCGGTATAATTCAGTGCTACACGAAAACTGAGGGACAACAAGCGGATCGCAGAGCATGAATACGCGCTGGAACAGGTCAGAAAATGGCATAGTGGGACCCTTAGAAGGACGTTCTGTCGACGGGTAGACTTCAGAAACGCCATGTCAGAGCAGATACAATAATGTACTAAAATATAGGATATCTAGCTGGCTACGTAAATGGTTGATGTTCTGCTCGTCGTAGATGTGTTGCTGTTACAGGCGGGCATTAGCCATGCCTGCATAGCTTCATCTGCATACCATTTGTACAAGAGCTTACAGTCACCTAAACAAGCGAGAATGAAATGCGAAACTTTTCTTTTGCACTACGCGCAGTTCTCCTACAGGGAACAATGTCGGTTGCCCTATCGGCTGTGAAAAATCTCTTTCTCATCATTTTGCCAGTAAACATTTACCTCCTTGCAGGGAATGTTCGTCAGTACCAGATGTAGGGCTGTGTGTGCACTTCGTCATTACAGTCTTTTCACAGACTTTGCAAAGGCGTCTCTGCGGGGTTGTTAGAGCGCCCGTGGCAGGCTTGAAAGGACAACTTAGGCAAATGGTTTTTTGCGAACTTCTTATGTGCCATGTCAACGCAAAACGCCCTGAAGAATCTGAGATCGTTTTTCGAAGCGAGGGTAGGGTCAGACAAAGCTATGTCTCTTCGCATCCGCACTGGGTACAGAGGAGTGATACAGCCATTTTTATGTGATGACCCCATGAATTATTTCAATGTATGAAATCCTCTAGAAGCCTGCCCAGAAAGTCATGCGCCAAAAAAGCCATGCGAGCTCTCTTACAGTGCAACACGACAGAAACGAGAGTTGGACCATATACGCAATTTGCCTAGTGCGTGCGAATAATCTAAGCTTCTGCCCTCTCTCTTTATCTCTCGCTGTGATATAAAGGCAGTACGCAGGGATAAGGTGCCTCATAAAGGCTGGTCAACGTTTCGATAGGAGGACCCAGCTTCGTCAATGGCTGCCTTGCAGTTCTCGACATGTTAGGTTTGACGAGTCAATAGAGTCAATGTCGGGCGGAATCAACCCCACGTCTCGCGGTTTCCTCAAGTACAGTAATCCGACGTTCTAGCAAGCTATGCCACAAATGCACTTTATATGGACCGATTTTTAACGAACGTCTCTCACTCCAATGTTTTCAGGAGCTTCGCCATGAATTAGTTGGGTATATGTCGCTCTTCAAGAAACCTTGTTCCTTAAGAAATTAATATTTTCGTGTTTTTTGTACTGTTCCTTATTTTTAACATATCTTCTGTAAGGTCACCGTAACCAATGCTTGATCTGTATCTCGTTCTATTTTTTTAATTTTATTTGGGTATGGGAGTCCCCCTGACGGCTTATAACTTTGAGGCTCCGTGTGTAGTGCTAATCTTGCATACAATCCGTTGTGAAACCAACATTGTTGATGAATAAACTTGAAACTTGAATGCGCCGCTTTGTGACTTAGGCCACCGAGGGGACAATTCGCAGCGTTGGCACGCGCCGGCACATGATGCCTCTCATCTCAGAGGCCAGGCGCAGCCCTCTTGGCAGCGCCGTTAGATGGCGCAGTGTTCCCAGCGACAAGCACGAGAGCGGAGCCCTGCTGCGGGACAACGCGTTTCTCAGCGTTCGCGCGTACCGGTGCGCCTTGGATTTCGGAGGCCACACGCAGGCTCAGTGGCGTTGCCGCTAGATGGCACCGAGTGTTTCTAAAGATGCACGAAAGAAGGGTCTCGTTGCAGAACAGGCCTCATACATAACTCGCAATACGTTGTGCCCCTATATTAATTCAAAGCTGAGCGCTTCAGCCTTGTTCGACACTCATCGTGAAATGGCTCCTGGGGAATCTTTTTTAATAGACGGGGGAGGAGGCGGGGGGAGGCTAAGAAGCATGTTGAAGGAACAATGGGCGTCGGCATAATAAGGAGCCCCCGGCCTCTTGGGCATTTCTCATAATTTATGTGTTACTTTGCCAAGGGAAACACAATAATTTCATAGATCTGATTTGTTCAGGATAACCTTCATGATTGTCCGCCAACACCGCTTCATACTGCTTACGTTTAGCACGGACAGTCGATGATGACCCCCCTCCAGCTCTGTTACCGCCAGCTCGTGCAACTTTCAATACATGCAAATACTTTCTCTGTTTGCACTACACAAAAGCACAGCCTTCGAGATCGGCTAGTATTGTCTAAATTGATTGCCTAAATGATCCAGAGAAGGTTACACCGGGCACGTGTTCACCACCCCCAGACGTTTCTGTGTACGAGGATACCCCCACGGCATGAAACGGCGTGCGAAAACACCAGCATCTAGCTTATGAAGATCAAGCGCCTCTCATACACGGGTGGTAGCTTGGCGTCATTGGGCGGATTGTTAGAGCTTAATAACTGAACAAAAGCTTCATTTTACTTGAATTTCAGGTACGTAGGATAAATCTAAACTTAAATTATGGGATTTTAGGTCCTAAATCAAAGATTTAGTTATGAGACACGCCGCAGTAGTTCCGCAGTAATTTAGACCAGTTTGGGTTCTTTAACGTGCTCCTAAATCTAAGTTCACGGGTGGTTCCGCATTTCACTCCCAATAATATGCGGCCACCGTGGCCAGGATTCGATCCCACAACCTCGCGCTCAGCAGCGCAACCCTACAGCCACTGAGCAAACATAGCGGCTTTACTTTGTATGAGCCATTACTTTGGCAAGTAGACCCATGTCAGATGGTACAGCTTGTATTGATCTTCCGTTTGGAGATTTAGGATAAAGGATGTGACGGAAGCTTGAAGAGGTTCATCGCCAGTTTTAAATGTTATGTTTAGTCGTGATTCTAACTGGATATGGAAAATAAATCAGCAGTACAGCCAGCTCAAGTGCGGTGGCTTTCTAAATTGAGGTATCTTAGAAGCACCCAAATTCAATCGGCTCCATTGGCAGTTGACGCCGAGGGTTCGTGCTTCTCTAAAGCGCCCCTCACAAGGCCCCAAAGAAGGTTTTGGTTATGCGCTGCAAGTTGTTACGTGTCATCTAGGGAGCCTTCGCCCGCAAAAACGTTTCAAATCGGCCCATTATTTCGGACTGCCGCGATTTGCAGCAGGCGGGATCCACTGCCAACCAAGATCTCTCCCCACGCGTCCCGTCTAGCCTGCGCAAAAAATATTCCTTCCCTGCGTTCTCCCATACCGAATCTCGAGGATCGCGTGACGCATACGTCACAGGTCCCACCTCCATTTTTTTCTCCTCATTTTTTTTTCTTTCTGCGGCGCTACGCGTTTCCGCTGACGGCGTCGCGCGCTAGCTGTTGTCTCGTTCGCGGAGCAACGATTTTGCGCTCTGTGCACGAGGACACATGTCTATACGCTGGAGAAGGGCGGTCGCCCGGGCAAGGTGCCTGCCTCTGTTGTGGTCAGGTTTTACGTTTCGCGAAATATGGGCGATTGTGGTGAAGTCTCGGATCTCGCGGGGAAGCGGCGACTACTTCGGTGGATCCCTGTCGTCGAGGAGAAGAAGCCGAGCTCGCGCAGAATGTGGCGGCCCGTCTTGGTGGTCATGCGTCGGGTCACCTGCGTTCGCTCCTGAGCCTTGGCGATCTAGTCCAGCGTGTTGTGCACGCCGAGCGTGCGGAGGTTGAGGAGGAGGATGAAAAGGAAAGAAGGAAAGGTAGGGAGGCTATCCAGACGCGCGTCTCGTTTGCTGCCCAACACAGGGGAAGGGATTTAAGGGAAGAAAAGAAAGGAGGGGGAGGGCAGATGGCACTATCGGTGTGAGTACATCCGGATGTCGATAACCTCACGCCTATAATCGGTCACTGAGGCCAGTCGCTTTCATGAAATGTAGCAGTGCCCGCGTCGCCTTGTAAGCCTGCGACGCATGGGGCCATGGTCCGACAATCTTAGTTTCTGTAGATGGTCTGTTATGTAATCGGCTTAACACCCTCTGAAGAACGTCGCGTTCGTTGTCATAGAGATCACAAAAACACAACGCGTGCTCAATCGTCTCTTAACAGTTACACGAGGCACAGATAGGGGTGCCGGACATTCCAATCAGAAATGAGTAGGTTTTCGTAAAAGCCACCCTCACCAGAGGCAGCACAGTAAAGTTGCGTCACAGCGGGAGAAGTTCGATGAAATCTGCAGCTTCAATGTGGGATACAACCGGTTAAGACTGCAGTTGGGGAAAATCGGGGTGTTCCACAAAGGTTCAGTCTTGCAGTTGCTCTGTGGAAGTGGAGATCTGAAGGCCGAGTGCCCGTTTCGCTACCTTTCGAATGAGGACGTCGAGGTTATTGCGCTCAGCGCGTATAGCCAATTGTGCATGACACCGACGTAGGTGAAGTGGCAGAGAACAAACGCGTGTACGAGACGTAGTAGGTTGTCTTGTTGAGGCTGTGCTAATAGTCAGCCACTCTGCATACGAGTCATATGGCGCTCTCCGTCTTGGTCTTGAGCTTCTGCACCGTTTGGGTGTTGGTTCCGCGGGACGCGTTGATCATGCCGAAGACCCTAATCGAGTCTTTCCTTGGGACGGTACGACCTTCCCTGCTGTAAAGTGTGATGTTGCGTTCGGCCGGGGGTTTCCACTCTCTGGGCTTGGCGCCCGGTGTTTGGGCAACGACAGTAACAGTTCCCACTTTGGCGGGGTAGCACTTGAGACCAACCAGTGTGTTTGAGGTAGGACTCGGCGGTTTGGATGGCCTCCTGCAGGGCGGAACGGATGAACCCATCGGACCCTGTGGAGCACCAGATGGTTATGCCGTTCGCATAAATGGTGTGGTTTAGCCCATCGACGATTATTGTTGTGATGCAAATATACACGCTAAAGGGTGCAACTGCTTTCAGAGTTTTATCCTTGCTTCATACAGCTACCTACTCATTTTCTATCGCAATCGGGGCGTCGCGCTTCGGCGGAACTGCGAACTTTTTTGAAGATCTTAAGATACGACGATAGGCGAAATTTGCGCATGATGGTGTCATTCTTCCGGTCCCAGGAAGCCACCGCACCAACGATGACGGCATCGCTGGTCGCTCGTTGATACCGCTGTGCGATTTGTTGAAGCACAGGCTCGTACTTCAACATCTTAGCGTCGCGGGCTTCGGAGAACGCGTGGTGGCAGTTCTGTCAAAACGTCACGAGTGGCTAGTTTCCTCCGGCTCCTCGGGCTGGCGGTCCCGTCGTCCACGCGAATGACAATAAATGTGTGTGCGTACCTTTCGTCACGATGAGCACCGAGCTAGAGAATAAATGAGTTCGTACCTTTGTTTGAAGAAGTACGTGTCAACTCTGTGTCGTGCGCTAAACAGGTTCGCTTGTCAATCACCCTCACAAAGTGCAATGGCCCACTCACGATTTTTCACAGCGAATGTATATACAGAGTGTCCCAGCAAACTTTAGCCAGTTTAATAATATGCACATGCCCCGTAGCTGGAAAGCACAAAGCTGATGTTCTTTGCCGTCCCTTGGTGATGCAAAAACTATTTTTTTTTGTCATTCTGCGTAAATAAATAATTAGTTCTAATTATTTATTCAACTTCTTCAATATTTTATTTGATAATACGTGTCAAATAGAAAATTGTAAACCGATATTAAATACTCCCGATACAGCTTTCTGATCCTCAATACGCGTGACAATACGCGAATGTTTTTCGGAGCATGAAGAAAGCCCGCGAAGTGCCTCGTGCAGCCAGTCGCGCGGCAATTTTGCGGGCGTTTGCGGGCTTCTTCCACGCTCGGAAAAACACAATTCTGTAGCACGTATTGAGGAACAGAAAGCTGTATCGAGAATTTTTCGTGCTGCTCTACAATTTTCAGACTGACGATTTTCATATAAATATAATAAAAGGAGATGATTAATTATGCCTACTTATCTAATTAGGTGGATTGAAAAAAATGTGAGTATTTCCAAGCGACGGCAGACAAAAAGTTTTTCGGATGCTGGGCGGAATCAAGACTGCGTCTCGCAGTTTCCTCAAGAACTGAAGTTCTAGCAGGCTACGCCTCAAATTCTCTATATATACGCCGATTTTTATTGAACGTCTTTCAATCCAATGTTTTGACGAGCTGCACCATGAATTCGTCGGGTATGTGTCGCTCTTTGGGGAACCTTGTTCCATAAGATATTTATATTTTCGTGTTTTTTCGCACAGTCCGTATTTTTATCATATGGTCTCTAAAATCACCGTAACCAATGATTGACCTGTACCTCGTTTATTGTTTCATTTTGTTCATATATGGGAATCCCCCTGACGGTTTATAACTTTGAGGCTCCGTGTGTAGTGCTAATCTTGCATACAATCCTTTGTAAACCGACATTGCTGATGAATAAACTTGAAACTTGAATGCGCCGCTTAATGACTTAGGCCACCGAAGGGACGATTCGCAGCGTTCGCACGCGCCGACACACACTGCTTCACGTCTCAGAGGCAACGCGCAGACCTCTTGGCAGCGCCGTTAGATGGCGCAGTGTGTCCAGCGAGAAGCACGAGAGCGGAGCCCGGCTGCGGGACAACGCGCTTCTCAGCGTTTGCACGTTCGGGTGCACCTTGGATTTCGGGGGCCACACGCAGGCTCAGTGGCGGTGCCGCTACATGGCACCGAGTGTTTCTAAAGATGCACGAAAGAAGGGTCTCGTCGCAGTATGCGCCTCATACATAAGTCACAATACGTTGTGTCGCTATATTAAGTCAATGCTGTACGCATTAGCCTCCTTCGACACTCATCGTGGAATGGGTTCTGCGGAATATTTTTGAAGAGACGGAGGGAGGGGAGGAGAGTGGAAGCGTAGAAGCATGGTGAAGAAACAAGGGGCGTCGGCATAATCAGGAGCCCCCCCCCCTCCCCCCCTTGGGCATTTCTCATTATTCATGTGTTACTTTGCGAAGGGAAACACCACAATTTCACAGATCTGGATTGCTCAGGATAACCTTCATGATTGTCTGCCAACACCGCTTCGTGCTGTTCACGTTTAGCACGGACACTAGACGATGACGCTCCTCCAGTTCTGCTACCGCCAGCTCGGGCAACTTGCAATTGCTGCAATAACTTTCTGTGTTTGCACTACACAAAAGCACAGCCTTCGAGATCGGCTGCTGTTGTCTAAATTGATTGCCTAAATGAACGAGGCGTGTAGCCAGGGAGGGTTACACCGGGCACATGCTCCCCCCCCCCCCCCCCCCGCTAAGTTCCTGTGTCCGAGGATACCTCCACGGCATTAAACGGCGTGCGAAAACACCAGCATCCAGCTTATGAAGATCAAGCGTCTCTCAAACACGGGTGGTAGTTTGGCGTCATTGGGCGGATTGTTGGAGCTTTATAACTGAACAAAGCTTATTTTTCCTTGGGTTTCAGGTACGTAAGATCATATCTAACTTAAATTATGGGATTTTACGTTCTTAACCACGATCTAATCATGAGACACGCCGTAGTGGGGGCTGCGCCGTAATTTGAACCATCTTGGGTTTTGTTAACGTGCACCTAAATCTAAGTAAACAGGTGGTTCCGCGTTTCGCTGCCATTGAAATGCGGCAACCGTGGCCGGGATTCCATTCCAGGACCTCGTGCTGAGCTGCCCAACACCACAGCCACTAAGCAACCACGGCGGGCTTATATTGTATGAGTCATAACTTTGGTTAGTAGACCCATTTTATATGGTACATCCTGTATTGATCTTCCATTTGGAGGTGTTAGGATAAAGGATATGATGAAAGGGTGAAAGGCTTCATCGTCAGTTTTATGTGTCATGTTTACTCGTGATGCTAAATGGACATGCAAAATACATTAGCAGTACAATGAGATCAAGCCCGGTGGCTTTTTAAATTAAGGTTCCTTAGAAGCACCCATTATAAATCGGCTCCATTGGCAGTGGACGAAGCGACTGCAAGTTTTGTTCTAAACACAAAGTGCCTCTCACAAGGCCCCAAAATAATTTCTGGTTATACGCTGGAACTTGTTTCGTGTCCTCAAGGGAGCCTCCTGCCACAAAAATGTTTGATATTGGCGCAATAATAGCCGAGATATAAATATTTAAGTGCCGCGAACCCATGATTTCAGAAGGAGAAACCCACTGTCAAGCAAGACGCACTCTCCCCCCACCCCGTCTAGCCTGCGCAGGCGAAATTCCTTCCCTGCGTTCTCCCATACGGGACCTCGAGTATCACGTGATGCGTACGTCACAGGCTCCGCCTTCATCTTTTTTTGCCTTGCCTTTTTTTTTTCGGCGCTACGCGTTTCCGCTGACGGCGTCGCGAGCGAGCTGTTGTCTGGTTCGCGCAGCGCACGATTTTGCGCTCTGTGCAAAAAGAAACATGATTAGCAGCATAATTCAGTGCTACAAGAATACTGTGGGACAACAAGTGTATCGCAGAGCATGAACACGCGCTGGAACACGTTAGAAAATGGCATAGTGGGAGCCTTGAAAGGACGTTCTGTCTGCGCGTAGACTTCAGAAACGCCATGTCAGGGCAGATACAATAATTCACTAAAATATAAAATAACTAGCTGGCTACATAAACGGTTGATGTTCTGCTGGTCGTAGATGTGTTGCTGTTACAGGCGGGCATTAGCCATGTCTGCATAGCTTCATCATCTGCATACCAGTTGTACAAGAGTTTACAGTCACCTAAACAAGCGGGAAAGAAATGCGAAACTGTATTTTTCACTACGCGCAGTTCTTATGCAGGGAACACTGTCCGTTGCCATATCGGGTGTGAAAAAAAATTTTTTCTCATCATTTTGCCAGTAAAACAATTATCTCCGTGCAGGGAATGTTCGTCAGTACCGGATGTAGTGCTGTGTGTTCACTTCGTCATTACAGTCTTTTCAGAGAGTTTGCAAAGGCTTCTCTGTGGGGGTGTTACAGCGCCCGTGGCAGGCTTGAAAGGACAAGCTTAGGCAAATGGTTTTTATAAACTCCTTATGTGCCATGTCTACGCAAAACACACTGAAGGGTCTGAGATCGTTTTTCGAAGCGAGAGTAGTGTAAGAGAAAGCTATGTCGCTTCGCATCCGCACTGAGTACAGAGGAGTGATACGGCCATTTTTATGTAATAACTCCACGAATTATTTCAATGTATGAAATACCCTAGAAGCCTGCCCAGAAAGTCATGCGCCACGAAAGCCATGTGAGCTCTCTTACAGTGCAACACGACAGAAACGAGAGTCGGACCGTATACGCTATTTACCTAGTGCGTGCGAATCTCAGCTTCTGTCCTCTCTTTTTATCTCTCGCTTTGATATAAAGGCAGTACGCAGGGATAAGGTGCCTCACAAAGGCTGGTCAACGTTTCGATAGGAGGACGTATCTTCGTATAAGGCTGCCTTGCCGTTCTCGGCAAGTTGGTTTTAACGGGTTAATAGAGTGACATACAAACTGGGATACATAGCGCAAGAATGACACGAGGAGGAAGCAGGAACACGGGACGAGCGCTATCTTTCAATAATTGATTTATTGCAGCTGATGAGCACATATATATTCACTGGGACGGCACTGCAATTGACACACTGACGAGAAGGAGGAAGTCTGGCCTCAGTGACGTCCTCCTTCCCTTCAGTGTGTCTGTTACAGTGGTGAGCGAGTGAGCATATATATGCTCACCAGCTGCAATAAATCAATTGTTGAAAGTTAGCGCACGGCCCGTGTTCCTGCTTCGAACTTGTGTCATTCTTGCGCTATGTATCCCAGCTTTTATGTATCCCACCAACAAGCCCAAACTTCTTCCCTGCTAATAGAGTGGCGTCACGTGCGGTCGTTGCCCTGGCGGCCGGCTCTCAGTCACCTTCCTAACGTGTAGAGGGGCAAAATTTACTTAGTTCCGTTAAACAGCCGGTTTTTCCATCCTTTATTCACTACTGCCAACGTAACATTACAAGCTTCTTGAAATTTTCTTTTTGCCTTTATTCTGGATTCCTTAAGAGTTGTGCGGATACATTTAAACCTGGGATACTTGTACCGAGCCTTTACGGCGAAGTTTGTGCATAATAATTGGACGCTGCGGCGTGGCGGCTGTTGTTCGCTGGCTTGGGTTACATGGAGTGAAAGCTAGAAGAAACGGACGCCGCCGCGTGGTCGCCCCCAAGCGGTAACTGAGGCCAGACACAACTAGCGTGTTCTCTTTTCTGTTTGTTTCTTTTTAACAAAGAAGAATATTTATTTATTTATTTATTTTATTGTACCCTCAAGACCGAAGTATTGCAGAGGGGAGTGGGTAAAAAAAAAACATACACAAGTAAATAAACAAAGCAGCAATAAACAACAAATGTGATTAGTTAATTGCTTCCGGGAGTGATGATGTCTGATAAGGCCGAACGAAACTTTGAGTTGTCCTTGATTGCGACAACTGCGCCGGGAAAGTGGTTCCATTCGTGAGAGGTCCTAGGAATGAATGATTCGTTACAGGTTCTGGTGCGACACTGAATGATTCCAACCTTATGGCTATGGTCGATGCGAGAGGAAATGTAGGTAGGAGGTGATATTAGATTATCGCGTAGGTACGAATTGTGGAAATATAGTTTATGAAATAAAGTAAGGCGAAAGCACTTGCGCCGGGCTGAGAGAGGAGCAAGCAGCAAAGAGTTTTTCATGGCAGTTACGCTTGATGTACGGCTGTAGTTGCTATGAATGAAACGTACGGCATTGCTTTGGATTAGTTCGAGTGATTGAGTAAGGGTTTCGAGGTGTGGGTCCCAGACGGATGAAGCGTACTCCATTTTACTCCTAATAAGCGTTTTGTATAGAATTAATTTCGATGATGTAGGAGCAGAAGAAAAGTTTCGGCGAAGATAACCTAGCATGCGATTAGTACTGTTAATTACGTTGTCGATGTGCAACGACCAGGAAAGTGATGAGGTTATGTGGACGCCTAGGTATTTATATGATGTTACGACCTCCAGGGGAGTATCATTAAGGTAATAGTTCGGTGGAGGAATATGGCTGCGAGTTACACGCATACAATTACATTTACTTACGTTAAGTTGCATTAACCATACGTCACACCAGTTAGAGATAGCGTTTATATCGTCTTGTAAGAATTTGTTATCAGATTTGTCCGAGATTTCACGGAGGATAACACAGTCATCTGCGAAAAGGTAAATGTTAGAACAAACGTCATTGGATAAGTCGTTAATATAAATTAAAAAAAGAAGAGGGCCTATAACAGATCCTTGGGGCACACCATATAAAAGTGTTTTCGTGCTATCCATTTGTGAGTTGTAAGTAGGAAAAAAAAGCCTCCGTACATACGTTTACAAACAATTTCTGGTCTTTTTGTGCGCTCTACCGGAAATCAGAGTGAGATCGCTTCTCGCAACGTCCGGCAAGAACGCCTAGCGCATTCGACGCTCCCGGCGGCGAACATTGCCGGGCGAACTTTTTCTGTCCGGGCCAGCCGTCAGCGGGCGTCAGATTTTGGACTCCGGGCGTCGACCATTCGCCGCCGGGCGAACTTCGTTGCTATGGCGCCGGATTTTCGTGCCATGCGGCCCGGTCACTTTGATTTAGTTAAGACATCTTATTAGCGACCTTGATGCAGGCCACCGCTCGGCGTTGATAAAGCAAGTAGGTTCTGCCGACGACCACGTTAGCGCATCGCCGCCTGAGGAAGCGCCAGGTGGAGGGCCCTTCGAAACGAGCAAGAAACGCCGTGACCGCGCGGGTCACGCACACTGAGTCTCTAACACCTATTTGTCATTACGTTCATTCTTCCTGCAGCAATAATCACCTTCAGTGATCGCCTAGTGGAATACAGAGATCGAATAGAGGGATAAATACAACTTTATTGAACGTCCGCCAAGGTTTAACGCGACTTGGGCTTGTGTATCCCACAAGGGAACATCAAGCACAAGCCTTAGCATCGTCTCATGGGCTTGCTGGACTGCCCACATCTGGATTCCGAGGCCTGAACTTCGCAGAGTGGTGCCCCACTTCGACGACAGGGTCTCCGGCGTAACTGCCATCCTTGCCATAATTACATTGTACTCCCATAACATGTGTTCGAATGTTGCTGGCCGTTCCTGCCACACTTTGCACATGTCGTCCTGATGCTTGTCTGGGCAGATATGTTTCAGATGGAATGGATTAGGAGAGGAGTTCCTCTGGAGCTGTCTCGAGGCGACGGCCTGCCTTCTGTTCTATTTGGGACGCGGCGGTGGGTATAACCTTCTGGTCAATATTCATAGGACAAGGGTACTGACGCACAATCAAGGAAAGATACAGGAAAAACGAAAGATAAGATAAAGCAGGGAAACGAGGAACCAGAAGAAGCGATGAACGAAGAGTTACGTGGCCAAGAATAGATGAAGATGATTATAAAATCCTTCCGCCAATTGAAAGCTGTTAAGTGCCACTTCTCAGTCGATGTAATAGGCCTCTGGTATAAGTTTGCTTCCACCTGACACATTTTGCGCCATATATAAATCTGATCAATGCGAAACAAAAGCAGCCTCAGAATCAGATCAAAGGAGACTCGCGATTAAAGCTCGTTCTAAAATTTTTGAGGTCCTGACAGAATGTGCGCACTTGGCATTGACCGATATAAAGCTGCGTTCGCTGCCACATCGCAGTGCTGCCCTGGTTATCCTTTCATTCGCGCGGGCTCTACGGATAGCGAATCTTACCACATGATCTCGTGGAAGTGGTTGACATCGAGAGAGTCATCGAAATGGGTTGTAGTGCGCTAACGAGTGTACCGGAGTGGTGATGCAGATAGATGGAAGTGTGTCCCAAGCTCAGTTTTCAGGCTTTCCCCGTTCCTCCGAAGGCTTCTTTGACCTGCTTTTCTGGGTTCCTTTTTTTTAGTTTTTCTATTCCCGCAATGACCCCCTGCCGATAGGACAGCTTCAGTCGCCTCCTAAACGACACAAAAAATAAGATACATTTACTTCAGCCAACCTCATGCTGTACCGTACCGACTTTTTCTTTCTCTAACAGACACACCCGGTATACACTTTTAAAAGATCTACTGAAAAGACTGCAAGTACCTGATGAGCAGTAGTTTTCTGTTTTTCGCTAACTTCATTTCAACGTATTAGTAGCGTGCGAGATTAGTAATATAAATATTGATGTTTGGTTAGTGCACACAACTACCTGGTCAGTGAACTTCGCAGCCACGTCCTCAAGTGCAGACTGATACTGAGAAAGCTGGCTCTCGTAGGCCGCGTATGACAGGAGATTTAGACTGAGGTTGAATGCAGGTTCTTTATTGCGCGATGCACACTCTGGGCCAATAGACTTTGTACGGGGCCCGCATTAGTTAGATGGCCCGCCGTTAGATGGCGCAGTGTGTCTAGCGAGAAGCACCAGAGCGGAGCCCGGCTCTGGCACGACGCGTTTCTCAGCGTTCGCATGCGCCGGTGCCCCATGCATTTCGGGGGCCACACGCAGGCTCAGTGGCGGTGTCGCTAGATTGCACCGAGTGTTTCTAAAGATGCGCGAAATAGGAGTCTCGTTGTAGTACGCACCTCATACATAACTCACAATACGTTGTGTCGCTACATTAATTCAATGCTGAACGCATCAGCCTCGTTCGGCAGTCATCGTGAAATGGGTTCTGCGGAATATTTTCGAAAAGACGGAGGGAGGGGAGGGGGGGGGAAAGCTTAGAAACATGTTGAAGAAACAGTGGGTGTCGACATAATCCGGTGCCCCCCCTCGGGCATTTCTCATAATTCGTGCGTTACGTTGCGAAGGGAAACGCCACAATTTCATAGATCGGAATTGCTCAGGATAACCTTCATGATTGTCCGCCAACACCGCTTCATGCTGTTTATGTTTAGCACGGACACGCGACGATGACCCTCCTCCAGCTCTGTTACCGCCAGCTCGGGCAACTTCCACTTACTGCAATAACTTGCTGTGTTTGCACTACACAAAAGCACAGCCTTCGAGATCGGCTGCTGTTGTCTAAATTGATTGCCTAAATGAACCAGGCGCGCAGCCCGGGAAGGTTATACCGGGCACGTGCTCCCCCTCCCCCCCCGATCGAAGTTCCTGTGTACGAGGATACATCCACGGCATGAAACAGCGTCCGAAAACACCAGCACCTATCTTATGAAGGTCAAGCGTCACTCATACACGGGTGGTAGCTTGGCGTCATCGAGCGGATTGTTGGAGTTTTATAACTGAACAAAAGCTTAATTTTACTAGGGTTTCAGGTACGTAAAATCGTATCTAAACTTAAATTATGGGATTTTACGTCCTAAACGACGATCTAATTGCCGTAGTGCGGGACTCCGCAGTAAATTAGACCATCTTGGGTTTTTAAACGTGCACCTAAATCTAAGTACACGGGTGGTTCCGCGTTTCGCTCCCAATGAAATGCGGCCACCGTAGCCGGGATTCAATTCCAGGACCTCGTGCTCAGCTGCCCAACACCACAGCCACTAAGCAACCACGGCGGGTTTACATAGTACGAGCCGTAACGTTTGTAAGTAGACCCATTTTAGATGGTACATCCTGTATCGATCTTCTATTTCGAGAGTTTAGGATAAAGGATATGACGTAAGCGTGAACGGCTTTATTGTCAGTTTTATGTGTTACGTTTGCTTGTGATGCTAAATGAATATTCAAAAGAGATTAGCAGTTCAACGAGATCAAGTGCGATGGCTTTTAAATTAGGTTCCTTATAAGTACCCATTATAAATGGTCTCCATCGGCAATACTCACGGGTTCCGTTCGGGTTGTAAAGGGCCTCTCACAAGGCCCACACAATATTTTGGATTATTGGCGGCGAGGAGTCGCCCTCTATCGGAAGCGCCTCGCTGGCGTAGTATGAGGGATCACGTGGCGCGCTCTTCATAGGTTTTGCTGTCAGCGCTCACTGAAAACAACACGCGCGAGCTCTGCCGGACATTTCTGTAAGTACTTTCGAAACAAGAGAAGTTTCTTACTGTCTAAATAATAATCTTGGGCAAACTGAAAGCACACAATCGTTTACAGCCGCTATCTCTTTACCGAATACGTACATGCAGTGAACGCCACTGCGCGCGGTCGCCGCGATGGAGTCTCCCGAACCGGCTTCTTGCGTGAAAGGCAGGTAAACGCTGAGAGCAAACCATGTGAAATATGTTCTTATAGTGTTTGTATAACTAAATGGAGCGTAACAGAACGAAGCCTCAATGCAGCGATCGCGCAGATTCGTAGCGACCGACTGCGCGTCTGCATGCTTGTCCGCGCACTGTTTCGCTTTTCCCGCGCGCGCGTTTTCGCACCGTGCCATGGGCTTTAGGCCACAGAATATGAGCATTTGACAGTATACAAGCAACCATTGTTGCGTGGGCGCTATCAGAGCTGTCCAAAAATAATTTCATTGTACAGTCTTCGACGCCTACGGGGACTGTGATGTGCCGTCGCGACGATTCCATCTTTTTTTTTCTTCTAAAGTCTTTGACCTTTCGATACTATTTCTCGAGTTGCGTCGCACTGTATGTTTATCGGCGTTCGCAGCGTGCAATTTCCCGCTGATCCTTTTCTGTAATCCAGTGCATTAATTCATAACATAAACATGACCATATGCCATGCTTTCTTTAAATGTGCTTTTTACCGCTGCCGTTCCACTCCCCTGAACTTGCCAGTATCTATAGCATCGACAAGTTCATAAACCAAACCGTCATGACATTAGTCGGGCAGCGGACTCGGGTGTGCGTCTCAGTGCGTGTTTTCAGAACATCCCAGACCGGGCGCCGTAGCAGAAATCTTCCTCGCGTCTGTGCTTGCTGCATACCCGAGTTGCAGCTGATGACTGTTTGCCGGTTTTATGTTTCGCGAGCCAAGCTTCACGCAGCTTCTTGTCCTGCGGCTACGTGTGAATAAGGCTGACACCGGCCTCCGTTACGTGCGTCCGGCCCTGCGGCACCGAGCAGTAGCCTACCATGTCGCGCGGCTTCAAAGGCAGCCACTACCTGTTGTAGTGCTTTCAAGCGTTGTAAAGGAGACACTCAAAGCGGGTAAATGTCGCCACTAAATGAAAACCGCAGCGTACGAGAAAACTTAAACTCGTTTTCAGCTCGCTTCGGCGCGCCCGAAGCAGCCGACGCGGTCGCTATGTCCACGTGATCCCTCCTAGCACGTCACGCCGACGGTGGCGCCAGCTTTTCCAGTGGTGGAGCTCGAGGCCAATACGCTGCACCTTGTTTCGTGCCCTCTAGGGAGCCTTCTGCCGACATAGCCGAGATGTAAATATTTGAGTGCCGCGAACCCAGACCCACTGCCAAGCAAGACGCACTCGCCCAGTCTAGCCTGCGCAAGCGAAATCCCTTCCCTGCGTTCTCCCATGCGGGACCTCGAGTATAGCGTGCGCATACGTCACAGGCTCCACCTTCATTTTTATGCGAAGCATATTACTAGGGCTCAACCCAGCTCAGACGTGGCGGTGTCGCCTTCAATACCACGTGACACCGTGACGTCACGACAGAGGAGATACGGGGATCCAACTCGCGGCGTCGCGGCGGTATATAAGCAGCTGCGTTTGCCTCTGCTAGACGCTCACGAGGTGAGATGCCTCCTGGAGACAGAGCTGCTCGTTGGAATGAGAAGCGAAGGTTGCGGCGTGCTACAGAGACTATTTCTAGGTGGCTTTTCTACGGCGCAGCGACTACGCTCCCCGCATCGGACGCGGTGAGCGTCGAGCAACGCATTGTTCGGCGCGACAACGAAATGGGTGCCTGAGCCGACGCCGACGACACCGGCTTTTCTGCGACACGAGCTCTTTAACGCTGTCGCGTTAAAATAACGGCTAGTATGCTTCGCATCCTGGGCTTAACCTCAGCTAAGCCAGAGCCATTGTTTTTTTTTTCGACTCGCGTTTTTTTTTTCGGCGCTTCGCGTTTCCGCTGACGGCGTCGCGCGCGAGCTATAGTCTCGTTCGCGCAGCGCACGATTTTGCGCTCTGTGCACAAGGAAACATGATTAGCGGTATAATTAAGTGCTTTCGTAACGATGACCACCGATCAGGACAAAAAATCTGTTCGTACCTTTGTTCGAAAAAATCGATGTCACCTCTGTGTCGTGCACTAAACAGGTTGGCTTGTCATCCACCGTAACAAATTCGAATGGCTCACAATTTTTTCCAGCGAAGCAATATACAGGGTGTCCCAGCAAAGTTTAGCCAGAGTTCAAAAATATGCATATGCCACGTAGCTGGAATGCACAAAGCTAATGTTGTTTGCTGTCCCTTTGAGATACTAAAACAACTTTTTTCATTCCGCGTAATTAGATAATAAGAGTTATTAGATTTTTCAGCTTCTCAATTATTTTAATTAGATAATAAGTGTAAAATAGAATATGGTAGAGTGATATTAAATACTCCCGACACAGCTTTCTGTTCCTCAATACGTGCTACATAATAGTGTTTTTCCGAGGGTGAAAGAAACTTCGTGCAGCCAGTCGCGCGGCAATTTTGCGTGCATTTGCGGGCTTCTTGCACGTTCAGAAAAACACCATTTTGTAGCACGTATTGAGGAACAGAAAGCTCTATCGGGAGTTTTTCATGCTGCTCTACAATTTTCTCACGGCCGCTTTTCATATAATTATAATAAAATGAGCTGATTAATAATTATAACTTATTATCTAATTAGGCGGAATGAAAAATATTATTTGAGTATCTCCAAGCGGCAGCTATCAACGTTGCCTTTGTTCTGTCCAGCTACGTGGCATTTGCATATTTTTTTAAAACTCAGGTCAAATTTATCCAGGATACCCTATATAGCTACCCTCCGGTGGTGGTCGATGTCCGTATGTCTACGCGTCATATCGAAACGGAAACATTTTCGTCTCCAGTTTCTCGCGAACGTTCTGTAACACTCAATCTAATGTAGGTATTTAAAAAAATTATACTGGAATTGGCCGCTAAGAAGTCTCCTTAAGCACGATGAGTTTCATTTACTTACCATTATTAGTTCATAGTGAAGTTGTAAATATTACAGAATTCCTACCTGCTGTCAATAGATTGTCGTCTACGGAGGGAACATGGTTACAGAAAACGGCTGTAACTGTTGCTTTATCAAAAATATCCCTAAAAAAATTATGGGAAAATCAGCCGCTAAGACTACTCTAATAGTACCACCTACATTTCAGCATAGTTTCATCTACTTTTCTTACTTACGAAATCCACAGTGAAATTGCAAATATTGTAGGATTCCAGTCTGCCATGTCGCCGTACTTGCACACGTCACTACTTCATGAAAGAATACGAATAGATCCCTCCAGGGTCAAGCGATGCATTCGTTGTCTAATATAATAATGATAACAACAACAACAACAATAATAATAATAATAATAATAATAATAATAATAATAATAATAATAATAATAATAATAATAATTACATATATGCGCCTATTGAGGTAAAACACAGAACAGCTTCGCTGCTCGTCCTTCATATAGTGGTCGGAATGAATTTTCTTACAGCCATATCAGTAGCCATCTTCCAGTATCTTTGATCACTTCATCTTCCTCGTTATAGCCCTTGTCGCGAATACGTGTTATGCTCGTCATTGTTATCGCTTCAATAAAAAATGTCACGACTTAAAGCTGCCCGTTTTGGTCAGCTCAGACTAGCACAGTATGCTTAAGTCGGCTGACGGCTTTTTCTCGAATAGTTCGGCGTTGCGCTGCGATTAACACAGCGGTCGGAGACTGCGATGACGAATGGGCCTCTTCTGCAGAACAAATGCCATTACGGGGATGTTTAGCCAAACGGCGGGGAAAGTGGGTTCTCTCGGAAAGTGGGTTCTCTATAGGTCCTCGCGCAATGCCCTGTTGCAAACCCAATGTTCTGTGTCTGCAATAGTGTACCTCCTGGCCATTTGCTCCTTGGCCCATGCAACCTGCATGCGCAGGGCATTTTAAGGGTTTACCTAACCGAAAGTCTTTTTCACAGCCAGGTCGCACGTCATTTCGTGCTATGCATTCTGTTACACAGATTATTTTTAATGCGATTAGCATTCTTAAGGCACTTCAATTATCTTCCGAGGGCTATCTATCTATCTATCTATCTATCTATCTATCTATCTATCTATCTATCTATCTATCTATCTATCTATCTATCTATCTATCTATCTATCTATCTATCTATCTATCTATCTATCTATCTATCTATCTATCTATCTATCTGTATATTTTCTCGCCTACTTGAGTCAATGCGTATTCCATGGTTGAATGGGTAGAGTATCGGGCTGTTCTGTTGAGTGAACAGGGCTCGAAAGCAACTGTCGAACAAACGTGAATCGCTGAGTACGTGGCAGCGAGTATATATGTGCCGCTCTTCAACGAACCTGTTTAACGATGACATAGTTCGCTGTAGACCAGGGACTGGGTTGGTACCTCTCTTCAAAGAAACTCTTAGACGCAGACTTAGAGCACTCGACTCCACCCTTGCAGGTCTTCAACGAACCTCTTCGATACCGACTTAGGTCAATGGGCGTATGTCATCAGGTCTGTGCCACTCTTCAATGAACATCGTTGATGCCAACGTCGGTAAGTGGATATGCGCCACTGGGAATGCGCAACTCTGCAATACAATGTCAAAAAACTGGAGGACGTTAAGCTTCGCCTTCAAGAGTGGAACGCGACAGCGTTCCTGTCGACCCGCGAAGGGATGTGAGACAATGGGCTTCGGCGCAGCGACTACGCGCCCCGCATCGGACGCGGTGAGCGTCGAGCAACGCAGCGTTCGGCGCGGCAACGAAATGTGCGCCTGAGCAAGCGACGCACGCCTGAGCCTTAGAAGAGCTCGTTTCTAAGGCAACACCGCATTCACTAGAGGCGCGTTTGTACCGCTTTGAAGCATGGAACTCGTGGCTCAGTGGTAGCGCCTCCGTCTCACACTCCGGAGACCCTGGTTCGGTTCCCACCCAGCCCATCTTGCAAGTTGTTTTTTATTCATGAAGGGCCTGCTGGGATTTATCGCTCACGGCCGCCGACGCCGACGACACCGGCTTTTCTGCGACACGAGCTCCTTAACGCTATCGCGTTAAAAGATTCCGTAAGCTTATCTGATGCTGGGCGGAATCAAGATGGCGTGTCGCGGTTTCCTCAAGTACAATAACCGACGTTCTAGCAGGCTACGCCACAAATGCACTCTATATGGACTTATTTTTATTGAACGTCTCTCACTCCGATGTTTTAACCCTTTAATGACGAGACATATAAATACCGAGAAAACATGTTAATTGTTCTATCTAAATATGCAAAACACGGCATGAGTAAGCATAATCAACAAAAAGAAAAAAATATTTTGCAGAAATTTTTCAGCAATAGAGGAAAAACCCCAGGCAGGAAACTGGAAGTGGGCTTCACCCCAATGAAGCCACCTAGCTTTATTTTCAATTTGTATAGACAGCTCTTATCATATGTGAACCATAGGTGCCCATTTCATTTGCTTTACATCAGATGTGCGACACCACTGCAGCTGCATACGTTGCATTGGCCTGTCTCCTCTGAACTTGCTTGCACAAGACAGTGAGTCGTGTGCCAAACTACTTCTTCCTCATCCAGTGTTCCTGCTCTAAACCAACAAATGACGCTTGCTGCCTGTCATTCAGTGTTAGCCGAAGACATTTAGCTAGAAACTTCGTACTCGATACTTAAACTCGACAAGAAAAAAAATTCTTTTTTGGTGTGTTGCCTGTAGGCAACACTCGTCAATAAAGGGTTAAGGAGCTGCGCCATGAATTCTTTTGGTATGTGTCGCTCTTCGAGGAACCTCGTTCCCTAAGAAATTTATATTTTCTTGTTTTTTCGCACTGTTCCTTATTTTTATCAAAGGGTCTGTAAAGTCACCTTAACCAATGCTTAATCTACATCTCGTCTTTTTCTTTCATTTTGTTCATGTATGGGAGTCCCCACGACAGTTTCTAACTTTGGGCGTCTCTGTGTAGTGCTAATCTTGTGTACAATTCTTTGTAAAACTGACATCGTTGATGAATAATCCGGCATAATCCGGAGTCCCTCCTCCCCCCCTTGGGCATTTCTCATAATTCGTGAGTTACTTTGCCAAGGGAAACACCATAATTTCATAGATCTGATTTGTTCAGGATAACCTTCATGATTGTCCGCCAACACCGCTTCATGCTGCTTACGTTTAGCACGGACAGTCGATGATGACCCCCCTCCAGCTCTGTTACCGCCAGCTCGTGCAACTTTCAATACATGCAAATACTTTCTCTGTTTGCACTACACAAAAGCACAGCCTTCGAGATCGGATAGTATTGTCTAAATTGATTGCCTAAATGATCCAGGGAAGGTTACACCGGGCACGTGTTCACCACCCCCCGAAGTTTCTGTGTACGAGGATACCCCCACGGCATGAAACGGCCTGCGAAAACACCAGCATCTAGCTTATGAAGATCAAGCGCCTCTCATACACGGGTGGTAGCTTGGCGTCATTGGGCGGATTGTTAGAGCTTAATAACTGAACAAAAGCTTCATTTTACTTGAATTTCAGGTACGTAGGATAAATCTAAACTTAAATTATGGGATTTTAGGTCCTAAATTAAAGATTTAGTTATGAGACACGCCGCAGTAGTTCCGCAGTAATTTAGACCAGTTTGGGTTCTTTAACGTGCACCTAAATCTAAGTTCACGGGTGGTTCCGCATTTCACTCCCAATAATATGCGGCCACCGTGGCCAGGATTCGATCCCATAACCTCGCGCTCAGCAGCGCAACACTACAGCCACTAAGCAACCACAGCGGCTTTACTTTGTATGAGCCATAACTTTGGCAAGTAGACCCATGTCAGTTGGTACAACTTCTATTGATCTTGCCTTTGGAGATTTTAGGATAAAGGATGTGACGGAATCTAGAAGAACTTCATCGTCAGTTTCAAATGTTATGTTTACTCGTGATTCTAAATTGATATAGAAAAGAAATCAGCAGTGCAGCCAGCTCAAGTGTGGTGGCTTTCTAAATTGAAGTGTCTTAAAAGCTCCCGAATGGAATCGGCTTTATCGGCGAAAGTACAGGTCTCTTCGTGCTTCTTTAAAGCGCCCCTCACAAGGCTCCAAAGAAAATTTTGCTTATGCTCTGGAAGATGTTACGTGTCACCTAGGGAGCCTTCGCCCGCAAAAACGTTTCAAATCGCCCCATTATTTTTGAGTGCCGCGATTTGGAGCAGGCGGGATCCACTGCCAAGCAAGACCTCTCCCCACTCGTCCCGTCTAGCCTGCGCAAGCAAAATTCCTTCCCTGCGTTCTCCCATACCGGATCACGAGGATCGCGTGACGCATACGTCACAGGTCCCACCTCCATTTTTTTTCTCCTCATTTTTTTTTCTTTCTGCGGCGCTACGCGTTTCCGCTGACGGCGTCGCGCGCTAGCTGTTGTCTTGTTCGCGGAGCAACGATTTTGCGCTCTGTGCACGAGGACACATGTCTATACGCTGGAGAAGGGCGTTCGCCCCGGCAAGGTGCCTGCCTCTGTTGTGGTCAGGTTTTACGTTTCGCGAAATGGGGCCTTTTGTGGTGAAGTCTCGGATCTCGCGGGGAAGCGGCGTCCACTTCGGTGGATGCCTATCGTCGAGGAGAAGAAGCCGAGCTCGCGCAGAATGTGGCGGCCCGTCTTGGTGGTCGTGAGTCGGGTCACCTGCGTTCGCTCCTGAGCCTTGGTGATCTATTCCAGCGTGTTGTGCACGCCGATCGTGCGGAGGTTGAGGAGGAGGATGAAAAGGGAAGAAGGAAAGGTAGGGAGGCTATCCTGACGCGCGTCTGGTTTGCTGCCCAACACAGGGGAAGGGATTTAGGGAAGAAAAGAAAGGAGGGGGAGGGCAGATGGCACTATCGGTGTGAGTACATCCGGATGTCGATAACCTCACGCCTATAATCGGTCACTGAGGCCAGTCGCTTTCATGAAATGTAGCAGTGCCCGCGTCGCCTTGTAAGCCTGCGACGCATGGGGCCATGGTCCGACAATCTTAGTCTCTGTAGATGGTCTGTTATGTAATCGCTTTAACACCCTCTGACGAACGTCGCGTTCGTTGTCATAGAGATCACAAAAACACAATGCGTGCTCAATCGTATCTTAACAGTTACACGAGTCACAGTTCGGTGTGTCGGTCATTCCAATCAGGAATGAGTAGGTTTTCGTAAAAGCCACCCTTACCAGAGGCAGCACAGTAAAGTTGCGTCACAGCGGGAGAAGTTCGATGAAATCTGCAGCTTCAATGTGGGATACAACCGGTGAAGACTGCAGTTGGAGAAAATCGCGGTGTTCCACAAAGGTTCAGTCTTGCAGTTTCTCTGTGGAAGTGGAGATTTGAAGGCCGAGTGCCCGTTTCGCTACCTTTCGAATGAGGACGTCTAGGTTATTGCGCTCAGCGCGTATAGCCAATTGTGCATGACAGCGACGTAGGTGAAGTGGCAGAGAACAAACGCGTGTACGAGACGTAGTAGGTTGTCTTGCTGAGGCTGTGCATACAGTCAGTCACTCTGCATACGAGTCATATGGCATTCTCCTTCTCGGTCTTCAGCTTCTGCACCGTTTGGGTGTTGGTTCCGCGGGACGCGTTGATCATGCCTAAGACCCTAATCGAATCTTTCTTTGAGACGGTACGACCTTCCCTGGTGCGGAGGGTGATGTTGCGTTCGGCCGGGGGTTTTCACTCTCTGGGCTTGGCGCCCGACGTTTGGGCAACGACAGCAACAGTTCCCACTTTGGCGGGGTAGCACTTGAGACCAACCAGTGTGTTTGAGGTAGGACTCGGCGGTTTCGATGGCCTCCTGCAGGGCGGATCGGATGAAGCCATCGGACCCTGTGGAGCACCAGATGGTTATGCCGTTCGCATAAATGGTGTGGTTTAGCCCATCAACGATTATTGTTGTGAGGCAAATATGCACCCTAAAGGGTGCAACTGCTTTCAGAGTTTTATCCTTGCTTCGTACAGCTACCTACTCATTTTCTATCGCAATCAGTGCTTCGCGTTTCAGCGATACTGCGAATGTTTGTTCAAAAGCTTAAGACACGACGATGGGCGAAGTTCCAGGAAGCCACCGCACCAACGATGATGGCGTCAACGGTCCCTCGTTCATACCGCTGTGTGAGGTGTTGATGCATGGGCTAGTACTTCGAAATCTTAGTCTCGCAGGCTTCGCAGGACGCGTGGTGGCAGTTCTGTCAAAATGGCAATCGTGTCTAGTTTACTCCGGCTCCTCGGGGCCGCACTCCCGTCGTCCACGCGAATGACAATAAATGTGTGCGGGTACCATTCGTAGCGATGACCACCGAACAAGACAATAAATGAGTTGTTACCTTTGTTTGAAAAAGTACGTGTCAACTCTGTGTCGTGCGCTAGAGAGGTTGGCTTGTCATCCACCCTCACAAAGTGGAATTCCTCACGATTTTTTACAGCGAAGCCATATACAGGGTGTCCCAGCAAACTTTAGCCAGAGTTTAAAAATATGCATATGCCACTTAGCTGGAAAGCACAAAGCTAATGTTGTTTGCCGTCCCTTGGCGATGGTGAAACTATTTCTTTTTCATTCCGCGTAATTAGATATTTAGTGTTAATTAAATGTTCAACTTCAGAAATGTGTTAATTAGATAATAAGCGTCAAATAGAAGATTGTTGAGCGATTTTAAAAACTCCCCACGCAGCTTTCTGTTCCTCAATACGTGATATACATAATAGTGTTTTTCTGAGCGTGAACGAAGCCCGCGAAATGCCTCGTGCAGCCACTCGCGCGGCTATTTTGCGTGCATTTGCGGGCTTCTTGCGCGCTCGCAAAAACACTATTGTGTAGCACGTATTGAAGAACAGAAAGCTATATCGCTAGTTTTTCATGCTGCTCTACAATTTTCTCACTGACGTTTTTCATATAATTATAATATAAAGAAGCTGATTAATTACTTATGAGCAGTTATCTAATTAGGCGGGTTGAAAACAAAAATTATTATAGTATCTCCAAGCGGCGGCTATCAACATTACCTTTGTTCTCTCCAGCTACGTGGCATTTGCATATTTTGTACACTCAGGTCAACTTTATCCAGGACACCCTACACAGCTACCCCTCCGGTGGTGGTCGATGTCCGTCGGTCTACGCGTCGTATCGGCACGAAGATATTTTCATCTCCAGTTTCTCGTGAACGTTCTGTAACTATCAATCTAATGTAGGTATTTAAATTAATTACGCTGAAATTGCCCGCTAAGCCGTCTCCATAAGCACGCTGAGTTTCATTTACTTGTCATTATTAGTTCACAGTGAACTTGTAAACGTTACAGAATTCCCATCTGCTGTCAACAGATTGCCGTGTATGGACGCAGCATGGTTACAGAAAACGGCGGTAACTGTTGCTTTGTCGAAAATGTCCCGAAATAAATTATTTGACAATTAGCCACTGAGACGACTCTAACAGTACCACCTACATTTCAACATAGTTTCACCTATGTTGAAATTACACAATTACGCAGCCCACAGCGAAATTGAAAATATTGCGGGATTCCAATCGGCCATGCCGCCGAACATTCACACGTCGCTACTTCATGAAAGAATAAGAATAGATCACTCCACAGTCAAACGATACTTTCGTTGTCTAATAATAATAATAATAATAATAATAATAATAATAATAATAATAATAATAATAATAATAATAATAATAATAATAATAATAATAATAAAATAATAATAATAATAATAATAATAATAATAATAATAATAATAATAATAATAATAATAATAATAATAATAATAATAATAATAATAATAATAATAATAATAAAGTTACATATATGCGTCTTTTGAGGTAAAACAGAGCATAGCTTCGCTGCTCTTCCTTCATATAGTGGTCGGGATGAATTTTTTTACAGCCAAATCAGTAGCCATCTTCCAGTATCTTTGATCACTTCATCTTCCTTGTTATCGCCCTTGTCGCGAATACGTGTTCTGCTCGTTATTGTTCTCGCTTCAATCAAACATGTCGCGACTGAAAGCTGCCCGTTTTGGTCAGCTGAGACTAGCACGGTATGCTTAAGTCAGTTGACGGCGTATTCTCGAATAGTTCGGCGTTGCGCTGCGATCAACACAGCGGTCGGAGACTGCGATGACGAATGGGCCTCTTCCGCAGAACAAATGCCATTACGGCGATGTTGAGCCAAACGCCAGGGAAAGTGGGTTCTCTCGGAAAGTGGGTTCCCTCTATGTACTCGAGCAATGCCCTGTTGCAGATGCAATGTTCTGTGTCTGCAATAGTGTACCTCCCGGCCATTTCCTCCTTGGCCTAGGCAATCTGCATGCGCCGGGCATTTTAAGGGGTTACGTGGCCGAAGGCCTTTTTTCACAGCCAGGTCGCACATCGTTTCGTGCTATGCATCCTGTTACACAGATTATTTTTAATGCGATTAGCATTCTTAAGGCACTTCAAGCATCTTCAGAGGTCTATCTATCTATCTATCTATCTATCTATCTATCTATCTATCTATCTATCTATCTATCTATCTATCTATCTATCTATCTATCTATCTATCTATCTATCTATCTATCTATCTATCTATCTATCTATCTATCTATCTATCTATCTATCTATCTATCTATCTATCTATCTTCTCGCCTACTTGAGTCAATGCGTATTCCATGGTTGAATGGGTAGAGATTCGGACTATTGTGTTGAGTGAACAGGGCTCGAAAGTAGCTTTCGGACAAACGTGAATCGCTGAGTACTTGGCAACGAGTATATATGTGCTGCTCTTCAACGAACCTCCTTAACACCGACATAGGTCACTGTAGGCCGGGGAGTGGGTTGGTATCTCTCTTCAAAGAAACTCTTAGACGCAGACTTGGAGCACCTGACTCCACCAGTGCAGTTCTTCAACGAACCTCTTCGATACCGACTTAGGTCAATGGGCGTATGTCATGAGGTCTGTGCCGCTCTTCAATGAACATCGTTGACGCCAACTTAGTTAACTGGGTGTGCTCCACTGGGAATGCGCCACTCTGCAATACAATGACAAGAAGATCCCTTAAGTTTATCTAATGCCGGGTGACATCAAGGCCACGTCTCGCGGTTTCCTCAAGTACAATAACCGACGTTTTAGCAGGGTAGGCCACAAATACACTCTATATGGACCGATTTTTATTGAGCGTCTTTCACTCCAATGTTTAAAGAGCTGTGCTATGAATTCTTTTGGTATGTGTCGCTCTTCGAGGAACCTCGTTCCCTAAGAAATTTTTATTATCTTGTTTTTTCACACTGTTCCTTATTTTTATGAAATGGTCTGTAAAGTCACCTTAACCAATGCTTGATCTGTATCTCGTTTTTTGCTTTCATTTTGTTCATGTATGGGAGTCCCCTTGACAGTTTCTAACTTTGGGGCTCCATGTGTACTGCTAATGTTGTATACAATTCTTTCAAACTAACATCGTTGATGAATAATCCGGCATAATCCGGCACCCCTCCTCCCCCCCTTGGGCATTTCTCATAATTCGTGTGTTACTTTGCGAAGGGAAACACCATAATTTCATAGATCTGAATCTCTCAGGATAACCTTCATGATTTTCCGCCAACAGCGCTTCATGCTTTTTACGTTTATCACGGACACTCGACGATGACCCTCTTCCAGTTCTGTTACCGCCAGCTCGGGCAACTTCCAATTCCTGCAGTAACGTTCTGTGCTTGCACTACACAAAAGCACAGCCTTCGAGATCGGCTGCTGTTGTCTAAATTGATTGCCTAAATGAACCAGGCGTGTAGCCAGGGAGGGTTACACCGGGCACGGACTCCCCACCCCCCGAAGTTTCTGGGTACGAGGATATTTCCACGGCGTGAAACGGTGTGCGAAAACACCAGCATCTAGCTTATGAACATCAAGCGCTTCTCATACACGGGTGGTAGCTTTGCGTCATTGGGCGGACTGTTGGAGCTTTACAACTGAACAAAAGCTTAATTTTACTTGGGTTTCAGGTACGTAGGTTCATATCTAAACTTAAATTAGGGGATTGTACGTCCTGAACTACGATCTAATTATGAGACATGCCGTAGATAAGGGACTCCGCAGTAATTTGGACCATCTTGGGTTTTGTTAACGTGCGCCTAAGTCTAAGTACACGGGTGGTTCCGCGTTTCGCGTCCATTGAAATGCGGCCACCGTGGCCGGGATTCAATCCCAGCACCTCGTGCTCAGCTGCCCAACACCACAGCCACTAAGCAACCACGGCGGGTTTACGTTGTATGAGCCGTAACTTTCGTTAGTAGACCCATTTTAGATGGTACATCCTTTATTGATCTTCCATTTGGAGATGTTAGGATAAAGGATATGATGGAAGCGTGAACGGCTTCATCGTCAGTTTTATATGTTACGTTTGCTCGTGATGCTAAATGGATATGCAAAAGAGATTAGCAGTGCAATGAGATTGAGCGCGATGGCTTTTTAAATTAAGGTTCTTTAGAAGCACCCGTTACAATTCGGCTCCATCGGTATTACTAGTTGTTGGTTTTCATCCACTAAACGGCCTTTCACAAGGCCCAAAAGAAATTGTTGGTTATATCCTGGAGCTTGTTTCGTGTCCTCTGGGTAGCCTTCTGCCACAAAAAGTTTGGAATTGGCGCATTAATAGCCGAGATATAGATATTTCAGTGCCGAGAACCCACGATTTCAGCAGGCGGAACCCACTGCCAAGCAAGACGCTTTCTCCACTCGCCCCTTCTAGCCTGCGAAAGCGAAATTCCTTCCCTGCGTTGTCTCATACGGGACCTCGAGTATCACGTGACGCATACGTCACAGGCACCGCCTTCATTTCTTTCTTTTTTCGGCGCTACGCGTTTCCACCGACGGCTCGCGCGCGAGCTGTAGTCTCGTTGGCACAGCGCACGATTTGGCGCTCTGTGCACAAGGAAACATGATTAGCGGTATAATTCAGTGCTACACGAATACTGAGGGTCAACAACAAGGGAATCGGAGAGCATGAACACGTGCTGGAACACGTTAGAAAATGGCATAGTGGGAGCCTTGGAAGGACGTTCTGTCTGCGGGTAGACTTCAGAAACGCCATGTCAGAGCAGATACAATAATTCACTAAAATATAGGATAACTAGCTGGCTACATAAATGGTTGATGTACTGCTGGTCGTAGATGTGTTGCTGTTACAGGCGGGCATAAGCCATGCCTGCATAGCTTCATCACCTGCATACCTCTTGTACAATAGTTTACAGTCACCTAAACAAGCGAGAAAGAAATGCGAAACTTTTCTTTTGCACTACGCGCAGTTCTCATGCAGGGAACACTTTCCGTTGCCCTGTCGGCTGTGAAAAAAATCTTTTTCACATCATTTTGCCAGTAAAACAATTATCTCCGTGCAGGGAATGTTCGTTAGTACCAGATGTAGGGCTGTGCGTGCACTTCGTCATTACAGTCTTTTCACAGACTTTGCAAAGGCTTCTCTGCGGGGGTGTTACAGCGCCCGTGGCAGGCTTGAAAGGACAAGCTTAGGAAAATTGTTTTTACGAACTTCTTCTGTGCCATGTCAACGCAAAACGCACTGAAGAATCTGAGATCGTTTTTCGAAGCGAGGGTAGTGTCACAGAAAGCTATGTCTCTTCGCATCCGCACTGAGTACAGAGGAGTGATACGGCCAGTTTTATGTGATAACTCCATGAATTATTTCAATGTATGAAATCCTCTAGGAGCCTCCCCAGAAAGTCATGCGCCAAGAAAGCCATGCGACCTCTCTTACAGTGCAACACGAAAGAAACGAGAGTCGGACCATATACGCAATTTGCCTAGTGCGTGCGAATAATCTTAGCTCCTGTCCTCTCTCTCTATATCTCGCTGTGATAAAAAGGCTGCGCGCAGGGATAAGGTGCCTCACAAAGGCTGGCCAACGTATCGATAGGAGGACCTATCTTCGTCAATGGCTGCCTTGCAGTTCTCGACATGTTAGCTTTAACGAGTTAATAGAGTGACGTACAAAGGGGTATACATAGCTCAAGAATGAAACAAGGAGGAAGCAGGAACACGGGACGAGCGCTAACTTTCAACAATTTATTTATTGCAGCTGGTGAGCTCACCGGCATATATGCTCACTGGCACGCCACTGCAACAGACACACAGAAGGGAAGGGGGGCCTCACTGAGGCAAGACTTCCTCCTTCCCTTCAGTGTGTCTGTTGCAGTGGCGTCCCAGTGAGTATATATGCGCTCACCACCTGCAATAAATATTTTGTTGAAAGTTAGCGCTCGTCCCGTGTTCCTCCTTCTTCCTTGTGTCATTCTTGCGCTATGTATCCTCTCGCATAGGAAGGCTGGTTTTCCGTCCTTTATTCACTACTGCGTACGTAACATTACAAGCTTCTTGAAATTTTCTTTTTACCTTTATTCTGGATTCTTTAAGAGTTGTGTCGATACATTTAAACCTGGGCTACTTGTAGCGAACCTTTACGGCGAAGTTTGTGCATAATAAATGGACGCTGCGGCATGGCGGCTGTTGTTCGCTGGCTTGGGTTACATGGAGTGAAAGAAAGAAGAAGCGGACGCCACCGCGTGGTTGCCGCCACGCGGTCACTAAGGCCAGACTCACCAGCGTGTTCTCTTTTTTTTTTCTTCTTTAACAAAGAAGGATATAAAAGCGTTTTCATGCTATCATTTTGTCCATTGTACGCAGGGAAAAAATGCTTCCCTAAGTGCGTCTACAAATTATTTCTGCTCTTTTTGTGCGCTCTACCGGTAATCAGAGTGAGATCGCTTCTCGCAATGTTCGGCAAGTGCGCCTAGCGCATTCGACGCTCCCGGCGGCGAACATCGCCGGGCGAACTTCGTTGCTATGGCGGCGGATTTTCGCGCCATGTGGCCCGGTCTCTTTGATTTAGTTAAGACATCCGATTAGTCACGTTCATGCAGGCTACCGCTCAACGTTGATAAAGCAAATAGGTTCTGCCGACGACCACGTTAGGCTTCGCCGTCTGAGGAAGCGCCAGGTGGAGGGCCCTTCGAAACGAGCAAGAAACGCCGTGACCGCGCGGGTCACGCACACTGAGTCTCTAAATCACCGCGTGCTTATTAAAGACACCTATTTGTCATTACGTTCATTCTTCCTGCAGCAATAATCACCTTGAGTGATCGCCTAGTGGAATACAGAGATCGAATGGATGGATAAATACAACTTTATTGAACGTCCGCCAAGGTTTAACGCGACTTGGGCTTGTTTATCCCACAATGGAACGTCAAGCACCCGCCTCAACATCGTCTCATGGGCTTGCTGCACTGCCCACGTCTGGATTCCGAGGCCTGAACTGCGCAGAGTTCTGGAATCGATTTACTTCGACTTCAACTTCGACTTCAACTTCGAATCAACTTCGACGACAGGGTCTCCGGCGTAACTGCCATCATTCCTCTAGTTACATTGCACTCCCACAACATGTGTTCGAATGTTGCTGGCCCTTCCTGGCACAATTTGCACATGTCGTCCTGATGCTTGTCTGGGCAGATATGTTTCAGATGGAATGGGTTAGGAGAGGAGTTCCTCTGGAGCTGTCTGCAGGTGACGGCCTGCCTTCTGTTCTATTTGAGACTCGGCGGTGGGTATATCCTTCTGGTCAATATTCATAGGACACGGGTGCTGACGCACAATAAAGGAAAGATACAGGAAAAAAGAAAGATAAGATAAAACAGGGAAACCAGGAACCAGAAGAACGAAGAGTTACGTGGCCAAGAATAGATGACGATGATTATAAAATCCTTCCGCCATTTCAAAGCTGTTAAGTGCCACTTTTCAGAGGATGTAGTAGGCCTCTGGTATAAGTCTGCTTCCACCTGACACATTTTGCGCCATATATAAATCTGATCAGTGCGAAACAAAAGCAGCCTCAGAATCAGATCAAAGCAGACTCGCGAATAAAGCTCGTTCTAAAATTTTTGAGGTCCTGACAGAATGTGCGCACTCGGCATTGACCAATATAAAGCTGCGTTCGCTGCCACATCGCAGCGCTGCCCTGGTTATCCTTTCATTCACGCGGGGTCTACGGATAGCGAATCATACCACATGATCTCGTGGAAGTGGTCGACATCGAGAGAGTCCTCGAAATGGGTTGTAGTGCGCTAAAGAGTGTACCGGAGCGGTGATGCAGATAGATGGAAGTGTGTCCCGAGTTCAGTTTTCAGGCTTTCCCCGTTCCTCCGAAGGCTTCTTTGACGTGCTTTTCTAGGTTCTTTTTTTTTTCGTTTTTCTATTCCCGCAATGACCCCCTGCCGATAGGACAGCTTCAGTCGTCTCCTAAACGACACAAAAAATTAGATACATTTACTTCATCCAACCTCATGCTGTACTGTACTGACTTTTTCTTTCTCTAACAGACACATCCGGTATACACTTTTAAAAGATCTACTAAAAAGACTGCAACTACCTGACGAGCAGTAGTTTTCTGTTTTTCGCTAACTTCATTTCAACGTATTAGTAGCGTGCGAGATTAGTAATATAAATATTGATGTTCGTTTAGTGCACACAACTACCCGGTCAGTGAACTTCGCAGCCACGTCCTCAAGTGCAGACTGATACTGAGAAATCTGGCTCTCGTAGGCCGCGTATGACAGGAGATTTAGACTGAGGTTCAATGCAGGTTCTTTATTGCGCGATGCGCACTCTGGGCCAACAGACTTTGCAAGGGGCCCGCCTATGTTAGATGGCCCGCCGTTAGATGGCGCAGTGTGTCTAGCGAGAAGCACCAGAGCGGAGCCCGGCTCCGGCACGACGCCTTTCTCAGCGTTCGCACGCGCCGGTGCCCCATGCATTTCGGGGGCCACACGCAGGCTCAGTGGCGGTGTCGCTAGATGGCACCAAGTGTTTCTAATGATGCGCGAAAGAGGAGTTTCGTTGTAGTACGCACCTCATAGATAACTCACAATACGTTGTGTCGCTATATTATTTCAATGCTGAACGCATTAGCCTCGTTCGGCAGTCATCATGAAATGGGTTCTGCGGAATATTTTAGAAGAGGCGGAGGGAGTGGAGGGGGGGTGGAAGCTTAGAAGCATGTTGAAGAAACAATGAGTGCCGGCATAATGCGGAGCCCCTCTTGGGCATTTCTCATAATTCGTGCGTTACTTTGCGAAGGGAAACGCCATAATTTCATAGATCGGAATTGCTCAGGATAACCTTCATGATTGTCCGCCAACACCGCTTCATGCAGTTTACGTTTAGCACGGGCACTCGCTGATGATCCTCCTCTGGTTCTGTTACCGCCAGCTCGGACAACTCCCTATTCGTGCAATAGGTTCTGTGTTTGCACTACACAAAAGCACAGCCTTCGAGATCGGCTGCAGTTGTCCAAATTGATTGCCTAAATGAACCAGGCACGTAGCCCGGGAAGGTTATACCGGGCACGTGCTCCCCCCCCCCCTCCCCCGAACGAACTTCCTGTGTACGAGGATACATCCACGGCATTAAACGGCGTGCGAAAACACCAGCATCTAGCTTATGAAGATCACGCGTCACTCATACACGGGTGGTAGCTTGGCGTCATTGGGCGGATTGTTGGAGCTTTACAACTGAACAACAGCTTAATTTTCTGGGGTTTCAGGTACGTAAAATCGTATCTAAACTTAAATTATGGGATGTTACGTTCTAAACCACGATCTAATTGCCGTAGTGGGGGACTCCGCAGTAAATTGGACCATCTTGGGTTTTTTAAAGTGCACCTAAATCTAAGTACACGGGTGGTTCAGCGTTTCGCTCCCAATGAAATGCGGCCACCGTGGCCGGGATTCAATTCCAGGACCTCGTGCTCAGCTGCCCAACACCACAGCCACTAAGCAACAACGGCGGGTTTACATATTACGAGCCGTAACGTTTGTAAGTAGACCCATTTTAGATGGTACATCCTGTATTGATCTTCTATTTTGAGATGTTAGGATAAAGGATATGGTGGAAGCGTGAACGGCTTTATCGTCAGTTTTCTGTGTTACGTTTGCTTGTGATGCTGAATGAATATTCAAAGGAGATTAGCAGTTCAGCGAGATCAAGTTCGATGGCTTTTTAATTTAAGCTTCCTTAGAAGTACTCGTTATAAATCGGCTCCATTGGCAATGCCTTTGGATTGCGGTCGGTTTGTAAAGGGCCTCTCACAAGGCCCCCACAATATTTTTGATTATACGCTGCAAATTGTTTCGTGCCCTCTAGGGAGCCTTCTGCCGCAAAAAGTTTGGAATTGTCACATTAATAGCCGAGATATAAATATTTCAGTGCCGAGAACCCATGATTTCAGCAGGCGGAACCCAGTGCCAAGCAAGACGCTCTCTCCGATCGCCCCGTCTAGCCTGCGCAAGCGAAATTCGTTCCCTGCGTTCTCCCATACGGGACCTCGAGTATCGCGGGACGTATACGTCACAGGCTCCGCCTTCATTTCTTCTTTTTTTTTTCGGCGCTACGCGTTTCCGCTGACGGCGTCGCGCGCGAGCTGTTCGCACGATTTTGCGCTCTGTGCGCAAGGAAACATGATTAGCAGCATAATTCAGTGCTTTCGTCACGATGACCACCGATCAGGACAAAAAATGTGTTCGTACCTTTGTTCGAAAAAATTGATGTCACCGCTGTGTTGTGCACTAAACAGGTTGGCTTGTCATCCACCGTCACAAATTGGAATGGCTCACAATATTTTACAGCGAAGCAATATACAGGGTGTCCCAGCAAAGTTTAGCCAGAGTTCAAAAATATGCATATGCCACGAAGCTGGAAAGCACAAGGCTAATGTTATTTGCCGTCCCTTTGAGATACTAAAACTATTTTTTTTTCATTCCGCGTAATTAGATCATTTGAGTTTATAGATTTTTCAGCTTCTCAAGTATTTTAGTTAGACAGTAAGTGTCAAATACAATATGGTAGAGTGATATTAAATACTCCCGATACAGCTTTCTGTTCCTCAATACGTGCTACA
>NC_091823.1:106828035-106850535 GCF_038994185.2 Dermacentor albipictus
AGCACAGCAATGCAACATTTCAGCAGGCTACGCCACAAATGCACTGTATACGTTCCAATCTTTAACGAACGTCTCTCACTCCAATGTTTTAAGGCGCTTCGCCATGAATTAGTTGGGTATGTGTCGCTCTTCAAGGAACATTGTTCCCTACGAAATTTATATTTTCGTGTTTTCCGCACTGTTCCTTATTTTTATCATATGGTCTGTAAGGTCACCGTAACCAATGCTTGATCTGTATCTTGTTATTTTTTTTACATTTTATTTATGTATGGGAGTCCCCCTGGCGGTTAATAGCATTGAGGCTTTGTGTGTTGTGCTAATCTTGCATACAATACTTTGTAAGACCGACATTGTTGATGAATAAACTTGAAACTTGAAAGCACCGCTTGATGACTTAGGTCACCGAGGGGACAATTCGCAGCGTTCGCACGCTCCGACACACGATGCTTCTCGTCCCAGTGGCCATGCGCAGACCTCTTGGCAGGGCCGTTAGATGGCGCAGTGTGTCCAGCGAGAAGCACGAGAGCGGAGCTCGGCTGCGGGACAACGCATTTCTCAGCGTTCGCACGTGCCGTTGCGCCTTGGATTTCGGGGGCTACACGCAGGCTCAGTGGCGGTGCCGCTAGATGGCGCCGAGTGTTTCTAAAGATGCACGAAAAAAGGGTCTCGTCGCAGTATGCGCCTCATACATAAGTCACGATACGTTGTGTCGCTATATTAAGTCAATGCTGTACGCATTAGCCTCCTTCGACACTCATCGTGGAATGGGTTCTGCAGAATATTTTTGAAGAGATGGAGGGAGGGGAGGAGAGTGGAAGCGTAGAAGCATGTTGAAGAAACAAGGGGCGTCGTCATAATCAGGAGCCCCCCCCCCCCCTCCCCCCCCCCCCTCGGGCATTTCTCATTATTCGTGTGTTACTTTGCGAAGGGAAACACCACAATTTCACAGATCTGGATTGCTCAGGATAACCTTCATGATTGTCTGCAAACACCGCTTCGTGCTGTTTACGTCTAGCACGGACACTCGACGATGACGCTCCTCCAGTTCTGTTGCCGCCAGCTCGGGACACTTGCAATTCCTGCAATAACTTTCTGTGGTTGCACAACACAAAAGCACAGCCTTCGAGATCGGCTGCTGTTGTCTAAATTGATTGCCTAAATGAACGAGGCGTGTAGCCAGGGAGGGTTACACCGGGCGCGTGCTCCCTCCCCCCCCCCCCTGAGTTCCTGTGTACGAGGATACCTCCACGGCATTAAACGGTGTGCGAAAACACCAGCATATAGCTTATGAAGATCAAGCGTCTCTCAAACACGGGTGGTAGCTTGGCGTCATTGGGCGGATTGTTGGAGCTTTATAACTGAACAAAGCTTATTTTTCCTTGGGTTTCAGGTACGTAAGATCATATCTAACACAAATTATGGGATTTTACGTTCTAAACCACGATCTAATCATGAGACACGCCGTAGTGGGGGCTGCGCCGTAATTTGGACCATTTTGGGTCTTGTTAACGTGCACCTAAATCTAAGTAAACAGGTGGTTCCGCGTTTCGCTGCCATTGAAATGCGGCAACCGTGGCCGGGATTCAATTCCAGGACCTCGTGCTGAGCTGCCCAACACCACAGCCACTAAGCAACCACGGCGGGCTTATATTGTATGAGCCGTAACCTTGGTAATTAGACCCATTTTATATGGTACATCCTGTACTGATCTTCCATTTGGAGGTGTTAGGATAAAGGATATGATGGAAGCGCGAAGGGCTTCATAGCCAGTTTTATGTGTTATGTTTACTCGCGATGCTAAATGGACATGCAAAAGACATTAGCAGTACAGCGACATCAAGCGCGATGGCTTTTTAAATTAAGGTTCCTTAAAAGCACCCATAAGAAATCGGCTCCATTGGCAGTGAAACCTCTCGTTGTGTTCTGAACACAAAGTGCCTCTCACAAGGCCCCAAAGAAATTTTTGGTTATGCGGTCGAACTTGTTCCATAGAGAAAGAAATTTCAACTATGCTTGTTCCGTGTCCTCAAGGGAGCCTCCTGCCACAAATAATTTCGCAATTGGCGCAATAATAGCCGAGATATAAATATTTAAGTGCCGCGAACCCATGATTTCAGAAGGCGAAACCCACTGTCAAGCAAGACACACTCTCCCCCCACCCCGACTAGCCTGCGCAGGCGAAATTCCTTCCCTGCGTTCTGCCATACGGGACCTCGAGTATCACGTGACGCATACGTCACAAGCTCCGCCTTCATTTTTTTTTCGCCTCGCATTATTTTTCGGCGCTACGCGTTTTCGCTGACGGCGTCGCGAGCAAGCTGTTGTCTCGTTCGCGCAGCGCACGATTTTGCACTCTGTGCAAAAGGAAACATGATTAGCAGCATAATTCAATGCTACAAGAATACTGAGGGACAACAAGTGGATCGCAGAGCATAAACACGCGCTGGAACACGTTAGAAAATGGCATAGTGGGAGCCTTGGAAGGACGTTCTGTCTGCGGGTAGACTTCAGAAACGCCATGTCAGAGCAGATACAATAATTCACTAAAATATAGGATAACTAGCTGGCTACATAAATGGTTGATGTTCTGTTGGTCGTAGATGTATTGCTGTTACATGCGGGCATTAGCCATGCCTGCATTACTTCATCATCTGCATACCACTTATACAATAGTTTATAGTCACCTAAACAAGCGAGAAAGAAATGCGAAACTTTTCTTTTGCACTACGCGCAGGGAACACTGTCCGTTGCCTTATCGGCTGTGAAAAAATATTTTTCTCATCATTTTGCCAGTAAACATTTACCTCCATGCAGGGTATGTTCGTCAGTGCCAGATGTAGGGGTGTGTGTGTACTTCGTCATTATAGTCTTTTCAGAGACTTTGCAAAGGCTTCTCTGCGGGGGTGTTACAGCGCCCGTGGCAGGCTTGAAGGGACAAGCTTAGGCAAAAGGTTTTTATGAACTTCTTATGTGCCCAGTCTACGCAAAACGCACTGAAGAGTCCGAGATCGTTTTTCGAAGCGAGTGTAGTGTCAGAGATAGCTATGTCTCTTCGCATCCGCACTGAGTACAAGGAGTGATACGGCCATCTTTATGTGATAACTCCATGAATTATTTCAATGCATGAAATCCTCTAGAACCCTGCCCAGACAGTCATGCGCCAAGAAAGCCATGCGAGCTCTTTTACAGTGCAACCCGACAGAAACGAGAGTCGGACCATATACGCAATTTGCCTAATGCGTGCGAAAAATCTAAGCTTCTGTTTTCTCTCTTTTTCTCTCGCTGCGATATAAAGGCAGTAAGCAGCGATAAGGTGCCTCACAAAAACTGGTCAACGTTTCAATAGGAGGACATATCTTTGTATATGGCTGCCTTGCCGTTCTCGGCAAGTTAGTTTTAACGGGTAAATAGAGTGACATACCAACTGGGATGCATCCCTATCCTTTAGCGCAAGAATTACACTAGGAGGACGCAGGAACACGGGACGAGCGCTGACTTTCAACAGCTCATTTATTGCAGATTGTGGGCACATATATACTCACTAGGACGCCACTGCAACAGACACACTTAAGGGAATGAGGAAGTGTGGCCTCAGTGACGCCCTCCTTCCCTTCAGTGTGTCTGTTGCAGGGGCGTGCCAGTGAGCATATATGCCAATGAGCTCACCAGCTGCAATAAAGCAATTGTTGAAAGTTAGTGCTCATCCCGTGTTCCTGCGTCGTCCTTGTGTCATTCTTGTGCTATGTATCCCAGTTGGCGTGTATCCCACCAACACTCCCACACTTCTTTCCTGCTAATAGAGTGACTTCACGTGCGGTCGTTGCCCTGGCGGCTGGCTCTCAGTCACCTTCCTAAAGTGTAGAGGGGCGAAATTTGCCTAGTTCCGTTAAACAGTCGGTTTTTCCTTCCTTTATTCACTACTGTGTACGTAACATTACAAGCTTCTTGAAGCTTTCTTTTTACCTTCATTCTGGATTCCTTAAGAGTTGTGTGGATACATTTAAACCTGGGCTACTTGTAGCGAGCCTTTACGGCGAAATTTGTGCATAATAATTGGACGCTGCGGCATGGCGGCTGTTGTTCGCTCGCTTGGGTTACATGGAGTGAAAGATAGAAGAAGCGGACGCCACCGCGTGGTCGCCACCAAGCGGTAACTGAGGCCAGACACAACTACCGTGTTCTCTTTTCTGTTTGTTTCTTTTTAACATAGAAGAATATAAAAGTGTTTTCGTGCTATCATTTTGTCAGTTGTAAGTAGGGAAAAAAGGTCCCGTAGATTTGTTTACAAACAATTTCTGCTCTTTTTGTGCGCTCTACGGGAAATCAGAGTAAGATAGCTTCTCGCAACCTCTGGCAAGCACGCCTAGCGCATTCGACGCTCCCGGCGGCGAACTTCGCTGGCCGAACTTTTTCTGCCCGGGCCAGTCGGCGGCGGGCGTCATATTTTGAACTCCGGGCGTCGGCCTTTCACCGCCGCCATGTGAAGTTCGTTGCTATGGCGCCGGATTTTCGCGCCGTGCGGCCCAGTCTCTTTGATTTAGTTAAGGCATCTGATTAGTGGCGTTCATGCCGGCTACCGCTCAGGGTTGATAAAGGAAGTAGGTTCTGCCGACGACCACGTTAGGCATCGCCGTCTGAGGAAGCGCCAGGTGGAGGGCCCTTCGAAACGAGCAAGAAACGCCGTGACCGCGCGGGTCACGTACGCTGAGTCTCTCACACATCACGTGCTTATTAAAGACACCTATTTGTGATTACGTTCATTGTTCCTGCAGCAATAATCACCTTCAGTGATATTCTAGTGGAATACAGAGATCGAATAGATGGATAAATACAACTTCATTGAACGTCCTGCAAGGTTTAACGCGACTTGGGCTTGTGTATCCCACAATGGAACGTCAAGCACCCGCCTCAGCATCGTCTCATGGGCTTGCTGGGCTGCCCACATGTGGAGGTGGTGGTGGTGGTGGTGGTGTTGAAGCAGGTGGGGTTAGCCTGGCATACATAGCCGGCAATTGTTCCGCCTGATCCTCCTTCGAGTTGAGATCAGTGGTGTGTCACCAGGTGTCGATGAGCCCCATGTTTCGCAGGAAGGCTATCAGCAGTCGTTGCGCTCTCTTCCTGAATGCCGCGGGCCCTCCGGGGAAAACAATCTCTTCAAAGGTCCTGTGCATGAGACCACTTTTTTGTAGGTTGTCGACCATCACTTTTCTTTCTGCGTCAAACTGAGGGCATAGCCAAATGAAATGTTCGATGTCGCCAATGTCACCACAGAAAACACAGAGTGGGGAAGCGCGAAGCCCAGTCTTGAATAACCAAGCTGGGGTGTACGCGGAGTCGGTCCTGATGCGGTATAAAAGCGTCGCTTGTTCACGTGTAAATCCGTGAGTCACACAGGATTCGTGTGGATTCTTGAACATCTCTCTAAAGTGAAGGCGGATTGCACCCTTAGGGTTTCGAAAAGCTTTTGGAGCTTTCATTTTTAGGACACATGTCAGAGCTAGGCGTGCAAGGGCGTCAGCTTCCTCGTTTCCATCAATTCCTACGTGTGATGGAATCCACTGAAACCTTATGTTAAATTCTTTGCTCGTTAGGTCGTCGATCAGTGCCAGAGACTGCCTTGTAAATTTCTCTAGAGGTAGGCCCCGATGTAATCTCTGTAATGCTGACTTGGAATCCGTCAGCACCACGACATCTCGTGCAGAAAAGGCCCGTAGTTTCCGCAAAGCCGCGGTGATTGCGGCGCTTTCTACAGTTGTAGAGGAAACTACGCGATCCAGTCGGCCAGACCATGACACATCAAGGGATGGTATGCAGAATGCCGCTGCACAGCTATCTGTTTGTGCGCACACCGAACCGTCTGTGTACACTTGTAGATGGCTTTGAAACACAGTGCTCAAGTGGTCCAGCACAATGAACTTGGCTTCGGCAGTTGAAATGGTGCGTTTCGTCGGTAGGTGGGGTACATTGAGGCTGAAGGTAACGTCCGGAAAAGACCATGGCAGGTCAAGGCGACTTCGTTTAGGCCATTCCAATCCTAAAAATCGGAAGGTGTTCAGCGCCGCATGGAAATGTGAGCGGGTTCTTGCTCTTAGCCGCCGGAGAAGCGCCGTGCCTGCGCGTGACTCGCCCAGCCTTAATAGCTGCGTCAGCAAGGCCTGAGATGCCAAGAGGCGGACTGGAAGAGACTCTGCCTCATAAGTGACGTTTTTGTTTGAAGCCGCCGTTGGAACACCCATCGCCAAGCGAAGTCCCTTTCTGTGCACTGCCTCCAAGCGCTCGAATTGACTCGATGACGGTGATATCAGAGGGAGCTGATAGAGAATGCGGCTTGTTATCAGTGCAGCGTTCAGTTTAAGCATGGATATAGGATTGTTTCCCCAACGTACACCTGCCAATCGATGAAGTGCGTTGATTTTTTGCACTGATGCAGCCACAACACTTTCGACCGCACCACGCCATAGCAGCTTGTTGTCGATGGTGACGCCCAGGAATCGAACATGGGTTGCACGAAGAATTGAATGCCCTCTGATATTCAGCGTCAGACGTGTTGACTTGCGTCTCACTCCCGGGAAAAGCATGAAGGCCGATTTTTCTGCTGATAAAAATAGGCCAAGCGTCGATAAGTGGCGATCGATAGTGGAGATTGCGGCCTGGGCTATTCGGGCCAAACGTTTGTGCTGGTACCCCGAGATCCAAATGCAGATGTCATCTGCGTAGATGGACATTTTAACTGCCGTCCGACCTACTTTCAGGGCATCTGGAAGGCTGGCCATGGCAACGTTAAAAAGCAAAGGGGATAGGACACTTCCTTGTGGGACGCCGAGAGAAATTCGTCGCTTGTCACTCATTATACTTCCGAGCTTAACTTGGACACATCGATCACTGAGAAATTCATGGACGAATCGAAGAGCATTTCCCGAGACGCCCATGGCTCGGAGTCCCCTTGATGATGCCTGTGTGAAGCACACAGTCGTATGCCTTGGCAACGTCCATAAAGATGGCGAGTGTGGAAAGGCCGTCTGCGCGATGGTGCTCGATATGGCTTAGTAGATCCAAGACACTGTCCTGGGCACTCAACCGTGGACGAAATCCGGTCATACATGATGGCAGTCTATTTGCTTGCTCGAGATACCATGTTAACCTCGTACATATTAGTCTTTCCATCAACTTTGATGCGCATGATGTTAGCGATAATGGCCGGTATGCGGTGAGGTTTGCAGGGTCCTTTCCCGATTTGAGCACTGGCACCACCCATGCTGTCTTCCACGCTTCTGGGATCTCTCCTGTGCTCCAGACGTGATTAAATATGTCCAGAAGTGCCCGTTTTCGTTCATATGGCAGGTTTGTCAGCACCTGATTGCTGATCGAATCGGGACCCACAGCACAGCGTCTTCTTAATTTGCTAAGCGCCAAATCCAACTCACGAAAGGTGAACGGCGTATCCATGGTATGTGATGCTTCAGACAACAGAGGGTTCGATACTCCTGCTGATCTGCCAGATGTGTATACGTCTGCAAAATCTTCTGCAAGGGTTTGCAAATCTTTTCCTTGCTTTAAAGCAAGCGCTTCGAATGGCCTGTGCAGGCGAATCTTTCCGGATAGGCTATTCATTACTCCCCATATCCTTGTCATGGGAGTAAACGCCGATAAACTCTCACAGAAAGCAGCCCACATCTGGATTCCGAGGCCTGAACTGCGCAGAGTGGTGCCCTACTTCGACGACAGGGTCTCCGGAGTAACTGCCATCCTTCCTATATTTAAATTGCCCCCCCCCCCCACAACATGTGTTCGAATGTTGCTGGCCCTTCGTGGCACAATTTGCACATGTCGTCGTGATGCTTGTCTGGGCAGATATGTTTCAGACGGAATGGGTTAGGAGAGGTGTTCGTCTGGAGCTGTCTCCAGGAGACAGCCTGCCTTCTGTTCAATTCGGCACTTCGGGGTGTTTATATCCTTCTGGTCAATATTCATGGGACACGAGTACTGACGCACATCGAAGCAAATATGGAAGAAAAACGAAAGATGAAATAAAACAGGAAAACCATAAGGCGGAAGAAACGATGAACGAAGCAAGGCTGTTGAGTGCCACTTCACAGGCAATGTAATAGGCTTCTGGTATAAGTCTGCTTTTACCTGACACATTTTGCGCCATATATAAATCTGATCAGTGCGAAACAAAAGCAGCCTCAGAATCAGATCAAAGGAGACTCGCGATTAAAGCTCGTTCTAAAATTTTTGAGGTCCTGACAGAATGTGCCCACTCGGCATTGACGGATACAAAGCTGCGTTCGCTGCCACATCACAGTGCTGCCCTGGTTATCCTTTCATTCACGCGGGGTCTACGGATAGCGAATCCTACCTCATGATCTCGTGCAGGTGGTCGACATCGAGAGAGTCCTCGAAATGGGTTGCAGTGCGCTAAAAAGTGTACCGGAGCGGTGATGCAGATAGATGGAATTGTGTCGCGAACTCAGTTTTCAGGCTTTCCCCGTTCCTCCGAAGGCTTCTTTGACCTGCTTTTCTGGGTTCTTTTTTTTCGCTTTTCTATTCCCGCAATGACCCCCTGCCGATAGGACAGCTTCAGTCGTCTCGTAAGCGACACAAAAAATTAGATACATTTACTTCAGCCAACCTCATTCTGTACTGTACTGACTTTTTCTTTCTCTAACAGACACACCCGGTATACACTTATAAACGATCTGCTAAAAAGACTGCAACTACCTGATGAGCAGTAGTTTTCTGTTTTTCGCTAACTTCATTTCAACTTATTAGTAGCGTGCGAGATTAGTAATATAAATATTGATGTTCGGTTAGTGCACACAACTACCCGGTCACTGAACTTCGCAGCCACGTCCTCAAGTGCAGACTGATACTGAAAGCTGGCTCTCGTAGGCCGCGTATGACAGGAGATTTAGGCTGAGGTTCAGTGCAGGTTCTTTATTGCGCGATGCGCACTCAGGGCCAACAGACTTTGCACGGGGCCCGCCTTAGTTAGATGGCCCGCCGTTAGATGGCGCAGTGTGTCTAGCAAGAAGCACGAGAGCGGAGCCCGGCTCCGGCACGACGCCTTTCTCAGCGTTCGCATGCGCCGGTGCCCCATGCATTTCGGGGGCCTCCCGCAGGCTTAGTGGCGGTGTAGCTAGATGGCACTGAGAGTTTCTAAAGTAGCGCGAAAGAGGAGTCTCGTTGTAGTACGCACCTCATACATAAGTCACAATACGTTGTGTCGCTATATTAATTCAATGCTGAACGCATTAGCCTCGTTCGGCAGTCATCGTGAAATGGGTTTTGCGGAATATTTTCGAAGAGACGGAGGGAGGGGAGGGGGGTGGAAGCTTAGAAGCATGTTGAAGAAACAATGAGTGCCGTCATAATCCGGAGCCCCTCTTGGGCATTTCTCAAAATTCGTGCGTTACATTGCGAAGGGAAACGCCATAATTTCATAGATCGGAATTGCTCAGGATAACCTTCATGATTGTCCGTCAACACCGCTTCATGCAGTTTACGTTTAGCATGGGCACCCGATGATGAGCCTCCTCCAGTTATGTTGACGCCAGCTCGGGCAACTTCCACTTACTGCAATAAAAAAGCACAGCCTTCGAGATCGGCTGCAGTTGTCTAAATTGATTGCCTAAATGAACCAGGCACGTAGCCCGGGAAGGTTACACCGGGCACGTGCTCCCCTCCCCCCCCCCCCCGAACGAAGTTCCTGTGTACGAGGATACATCCACGGCATGAAACGGCGTGCGAAAACACTAGCATCTAGCTTATGAAGATCAAGCGTCACTCATACACGGGTGGTAGCTTGGCGTCATTGAGCGGATTGTTGGAGTTTTATAACTGAACCAAAGGTTAATTTTACTGGGGTTTCAGGTACGTAAAATCATATCTAAACTTAAATTATGGGATTTTACGGTCTAAACCACGATCTAATTACCGTAGTGGGGGACTCCGCAGTAAATTGGACCATCTTCGGTTTTTTAACGTGCACCTAAATCTAAGTACACGGGTGGTTCAGCGTATCGCTCCCAATGAAACGCGGCCACCGTGGCCGGGATTCAATTCCAGGACCTCGTGCTCAGCTGCCCACCACCACAGCCACTATGCAACCACGGCGGGTTTACATAGTACGAGCCGTAGCGTTTGTAAGTAGACCCATTTTAGACGGTACATCCTGTATTGATCTTCTATTTTGAAATGTTAGGATAAAGGATATGATGGAAGCGTGAACGGCTTCATCGTCAGTTTTATGAGTTACGTTTCCTTGTGATGGTAAATGAATATGCAAGAAAGATTAGCAGTTCAACCAGATGAAGTGCGATGGCTTTTTAAATTAAGCTGCCTTAGAAGTACCCATTATGAATCGGCTCCATTGGCAATCCTGGCGGCTGCGTTCGATTTGGAAAGGGCCTCTCATAAGGCCCCCGCAATATATTTGACTATACGCTGCAATTTGTTTCGTGCCCTGTAGGGAGCCTTCTGCCGACATAGCCGAGATGTAAATATTTGAGTGCCGCGAACCCAGACCCACTTCCAAGCAAGACGAACTCGCCCCGTCTAGCTTGCGCAAGCGAAATTCCTTCCCTGCGTTCTCCCATATGGGACCTCGAGTATAGCGTGCGCATACGTCACAGGCTCCACATTCATTTTTTTTTTCGCCTCACCTTTCTTTTTTTTTTCGGCGCTACGCGTTTCCGCTGACGGCGTCGCGCGCGAGCTGTTGTCTCGTTCGCGCAGCGCACAATTTTGCGCTCTGTGCACAAGGAAACATGATTAGCGGTAGAATTCAGTGCTTTCGTCACGATGACCACCGATCAGGACAAAAAATGTGTTCGTACCTTTGTTCGAGAAAATCGATGTCACTGCTGTGTCGTGCACTTAACAGGTTGGCTTGTCATCCACCGTAACAAAGTGGAATGGCTCACAATTTTTTCCAGCGAAGCAATATACAGGGTGTCCCAGCAAAGTTTAGCCAGAGTTCAAAAATATGCATATGCCACGTAGCTGGAATCCACAAAGCTAATGTTGGTTGCCGTCCCTTTGATATACTAAAACAACTTTTTTCATTCCGCGTAATTAGATAATTAGAGTTATTAGATTTTTCAGCTTCTCAATTATTTTAATTAGATAATAAGTGTCAAATAGAATATGGTAGAGTGATATTAAATACTCCCGATACAGCTTTCTGTTCCTCAATACGTGCTACATAATAGTGTTTTTCCGAGCGTGAAAGAAGCTTCGTGCAGCCAGTCGCGCGGCAATTTCGCGTGCATTTGCGGGCTTCTTTCCCGTTCGGAAAAACATCATCATGTTGCACGTATTGAGGAACAGAAAGTTCTATCGGGAGATTTTCATGCTGCTCTACAATTTTCTCATGGACGCTTTTCATATAATTATAATAAAATGAGCTGATAAATAATTGACTTATTATCTAATTAGGCGGAATGAAAAATATTATTTGAGTATCTCCAAGCGGCGGCTATCAACGTTGCCTTTGTTCTGTCCAGCTACGTGGCATTTGCATATGTTTTTTAAACTCTGTTCAAATTTATCCAGGACACCCTATATAGCTAGCCTCCGGCGGTGGTCGATGGCCGTATGCCTACGCGTCGTAAGGAAACGGAAACATTTTCGTCTCCAGTTTCTAGCGAGCGTTCTGTAACACTCAATCTAATGTAGGGATTTTAAAAAAAAACGTACTGAAATAGGCCGCTAAGACGGCTCTGTTATTATGCCGAGCTTTATTTACTTGCCATTATTAGTTCGCAGTGAAGTTGTAAACGTTACAGAATTCCCATCTGCTGTCAATAGATTGTCGTCTACGGAGGGAGCATGGTTACAGAAAACGGCTGTAACTGTTGCTTTATCGAAAATATCCCTAAACAAATTCTGGGACAATAAGCCGCTAAGACTACTCTAACAGTACCACCTACATTTCAGCATAGTTTCACCTGCTTTTCTTAATTACGAAGTCCACAGTGAAATTGTAGTTATTGTAGGATTCCAGTCTGCCATGTCGCCGTACTTGCACACGTCACTACATCATGAAAGAATACGAATAGATCACTCCAGAGTCAAACGATGCATTCGTTGTCTAATAATAATAATAATAATAATAATAATAATAATAATAATAATAATAATAATAATAATAATAATAATAAAAACTACATATATGCGTCTATTGAGGTAAAACACAGTGCAGCTTCGCTGCTCGTCCTTCATATAGTGGACGGGATGAATTTTTTACAGCCATATAAGTAGCCATCTTCCAGTATCTTTGGTCACTTCATCTTCCACGTAATCGACGTTGTCGCGAGTACGTGTTCTGCTCGTTATTGTTCTCGCTTCAACGAAAGCTGTCAAGACTGAAGGCTGCCCGTTTTGGTCAGCTAAGACAAGCAATATGTTTGCGTCATTTGATGGCTTATTCTCGAATAGTTCGGCGTTGCGCTGCGATGAACACAGCGGTCGGAGAGTGCGGTGACGAATAGGCCTCTTCCGCATAAACAAATGCCATTACGACGATGTTGAGCCAAACGCCAGAGAAAGTGCTCTCTATAGGTCCTCGCGGGTAGCCCTGTTGCAAATCCGGTGTTCTGTGTCGGCAACAGTGTACCTCTTGGCCATTTCCTCCTCGGCCAAGGCAACCTGCATGCGTAGGGAATTGTAAGTGGTTACCTGGCCGAAGGCTTTTTTTCGCAGCCATGTCACACGTGATTTAGTTCAATGTATCCTCGTACACAGACCATCTTTTAATGCGATTAGCATTATTAAGGTACTTCAAGCATCTTCCGAGGGCCATCTATCTATCTATCTATCTATCTATCTATCTATCTATCTATCTATCTATCTATCTATCTATCTATCTATCTATCTATCTATCTATCTATCTATCTATCTATCTATCTATCTATCTATCTATCTATCTATCTATCTATCTATCTATCTATCTATCTATCTATCTAACCATCCATTTTCTCTCCTACTTTAGTCGCTGCGTAGTCCACGGCTGCATGGGTCGAGGATCGGGTTGGTGTGTTGAGTGAACAGGACTCGAAAGAAAGTTTAGAAAAAACATGGATCGCTGAGTACGTGGCAACGTGTGTATAAATGCCGCTCTTCAACGAACCTGTTTAACACCGACATACGTCACTGTAGGCTGGGGACTGGGTTGGTATCTTTCTTCAAAGAGACGTTTAGACGCAGACTTGGAGCACTCGATATGTACCACTCGATCAGTGCAGGTCATCAACGAACTTCTTTGATAACGACTTAGGTCAATGGGCGTATGTCATCTGGTCGTTGCCGCTCTTCAATGAACGCCGTTGATGCCGACTTCGGTAGGTGGATATGCGCCACTGGGAAAGCGCCACTCTGCAATGCAGTGACAAAGAGATCTCTTAAGTTTATCTGATGTCGGCCGGAATCAAGCCCGCGTCTCGCGCTTTGCTGTAGTACAGCAATGCAACGTTTCAGCAGGCTACGCCACAAATGGACTCTATACGTACCGATTTTTAACGAATGTCTCTCACTCCAATGTTTTAAGGAGCTTCGCCATGAATTAGTGTCGTATGTGTCGCTCTTCAAAGAACCTTGTTCCTTAATAAATTTATATTTTCGTGTTTTTTTGCATTGTTCCTTATATTTATCATATCTTCTGTAAGGTCACCGTAACCAATGCTTGATCTGCATCTCGATCTTTTTTTTTTCATTTTACTTGCTTATGGGAGTCCCCCTTGATGGTTTATAACTTTGAGGCTCCATGTGTAGTGCTAATCTTGCATACAATCCTTTGTAAAACCAACGTTGTTGATGAATAAACATGAAACTAGAATGCGCCGCTTAGTGATTTAAGCCACCGAGGGGACAATTCGCAGCGTTCGCACGCGCCGGCACACGATGCCGCTCATCTCAGAGGCCAGGCGCAGACTTCTTGGCAGCGCCGTTAGATGGCGCAGTGTTCCCAGCGAGAAGCACGAGAGCGGAGCCCTGCTGCGGGACAACGCGTTTCTCAGCTTTCGCGCGTACCGGTGCGCCTTGGATTTCGGGGACCACACGCAGGCTCAGTGGAGGTGCCGCTAGACGGCACCGAGTGTTTCTAAAGATGCACGAAAGAACGGTCTCGTTGCAGTACAGGCCTCATACATAAGTCGCAATACATTGTGTGACTATATTAATTCAAAGCTGAACGCTTTAGCCTCGTTCGACAGTCATCGTCAAATGGGTTCTGCGGAATCTTTTTTAATAGAAGGGGGGAGGAGCGGCGGGACGCTAAGATGCATGTTGAAGAAACAATGGGCATCGGCATAATCCGAAGCACCCGCCGTGGTTGCTCAGTGGCTATGGTGTTAGGCTGCTGAGCACGAGGTCGCGGGATCGAATCCCGGGCACGGCGGCCGCATTTCGATGGGGGCGAAATGCGAAAACACCCGTGTACTTAGATTTAGGTGCACGTTAAAGAACCCCAGGTAGTCGAAATTTCCGGAGTCCTCCACTACGGCGTGCCTCATAATCAGAAAGTGGTTTTGGCACGTAAAACCCCATAATTTAATTTTTAATAATCCGAAGCGCCCTCCCCCCTTGGGCATTTCTCATAATTTATGTGTTACTTTGCCAAGGGAAACACCATAATTTCATGGATCTGATTTGTTCAGGATAACCTTCATGATTGTCCGCCAACACCGCTTCATGCTGCTTACGTTTAGCACGGACACTCGACGATGACCCCCCCTCCAGCTCTGTTACCGCCAGCTCGTTCAACTTCCAATTCCTGCAAATACTTACTGTGTTTGCTCTACACCAAACACAGCCTTCGAAATCGGCTGGTATTGTCTAAATTGATTGCCTAAATGAGCCAGGGAGGATTACACCGGGAACGTGTTCCCCACCCCCCGAAGTTTCTGTGTACGAGGATACCCCCACGGCATGAAACGGCGTGCGAAAACACCAGCATTTAGCTTATGAAGTTCAAGCGTCTATCATACACGGGTGGTAGCTTGGCGTCTTTGGGCGGATTGTTAGAGCTTAATAACTGAACAAAAGCTCCATTTTACTTGAATTTCAGGTACGTAGGATAAGTCTAAACTTAAATTATGGGATCTTACGTCCTAAAACGACGATCTAATTATGAGACACGCCGCAGTAATTCTGCAGTAATTTGGACCCGTTTGGGTTCTTTAACGAGCACCTAAATCTATGTACACTGGTGGTTCCGCATTTCGCTCCCATTGAAATGGGGCCACCATGGCCAGGATTCGATCCCACAACCTCGCGCTCAGCTGCGCAACACCACAGCCACTAAGCAACCACGGTGGGTTTACTTTGTATGGCCCATAACTTTGGCAGGTAGACCCATGTCAGATGGTACAGCTTGTATTGATCTTCCGTTTGGAGATTTTAGGATAAAGGATATGACGGAGGATTGAAAACCTTCATCGTGAGTTTTGAATGTTATGTTTACTCGTGATTCTAACTGGATATGGAAAAGAAATCAGCAGTACAGCCAGCTCAAGTGCGGTGGCTTTTTATATTAAAGTATCTTAAAAGCACCCAAATTGAATCGACTCCATTGGCAGTTCCCGGCTGAGATTCATGGACAGCGGCCCATCAAGTATGATGTATTACATGTGATGTACCTCATATTGTACTTTTCGTTTTTACCACGGTTGTAAGCGTGCCTACGGGTGAATAAATTTCTTTGTCCCCCTCACAAGGCCCCAAAGAAAATTTGGTTATATGCTGGAAGTTGTTACGTTTCATCTAGGGAGCCTTCGCCCGCAAAAACGTTTCAAATCGGCCCATTATTTTTGAGTGCCGCGAATTGCAGCAGGCGGGATCCACTGCCAAGCAAGACCTCTCCCCACTCGTCCCGTCTAGCCTGCGCAAGCAAAATTCCTTCCCTCCGTTCTCCCATACCGGATCTCGAGGATCGCGTGACGGACACGTCACAGGTCCCACATCCATTTTTTTCTCATTTTTTTTTCTTTTTGCGGCGCTACGCGTTTCTGCTGAAGGCGTCGCGCGCTAGCTGTTGTCTCGTTCGCGCAGCAACGATTTTGCGCTCTGTGCACGAGGACACATGACTAGCGGCATAATTCAGTGCTACACGAATACCGAGGCAGAACAAGCGGATCGCAGAGCATCAACACGCGCTGGAACACGTTAGAAATTGGCATAGTTTCGGTATTTGCACACGCGACCGCACGACCGTGGGAACAAGCAGACGTAGCGGCAGTACATCTTTTTTGCTTCGGTACGAAGTAAAACAAAAAACACGCAGGCATTCCGTTTCTGTGTTTTATTATTTCTCGAAACTTCAATTCATGAATTCAAGCAACAGATAACACAGATAACAGATGTTGTCTTGAGTAATTCTCGAAGTCACGTGCCACCGCGACCGACGTCACACAGCGGACACGACTACGTATTCGCAGGGACGCGAGTACGTCATCCTCCGGCTTGGAGCACGGCGGCTGCGAGGAGAAGGAAAAACGGCGTTCGGTTTGAAATTTTAGCTCTTCCCGCGGCACATAGCACTGTGATACTTTGCATACACGTTCGTTATCACGCAATGTGTGCGCTGCGGTTGTCAGCTCAATATGGCCAGACCTGGTGAGGAGCCCTTAACGTGCACCTAAATCTAAGTATAGGGGTGGTTCTGCATTTCACGCATTATATAAACTGTTCGTCATATTCCTATATGCAACGTGTCTGTTCCCTAGTCTACCGTTCTGTGCATATGATTACTTGTGTTCGTTCTTGCACATAGTGTGAATAAACATTCTTTTTGCGAGAGCAATTATATGGGCACTCCATGCGGATTTCTGCCACCGGCGTCACCATGAGGTTCCATGTAAATGAAAGCGTGTTAGCGTGAGCCGGTGAATGTGGTCTAATCACGCGTGCGCGAGTGAGCAATGCAACCCTGATGAGTGTCCTCTCCTGTGGCGGGCGAGGCAGGGGTGTGAGGTGAAGGAGGAGGGGCGTTCTTCTCCGGCGTCTGCTATGGTGCATCGATGTCCTCCTCACCAGCCGTTATCCGTGTAATCCACGTTATCCATGTAAATCGCGGACATCGTAGCAGATGTCTTCGGCGGACAACGTAAGGACGCGTTGCCGGCGCTCGTGTGTCTTGGAAGCGGTCTGCGACGTGGACAAAATGCGCGCCCGCGCGGGCCTCATCTTCAAATCGGTCTGCGATGTTTGCAGAGTCCGCGTAGTGCCCGTAGCTTCGTATGCGTTGTGCTTTCGACTTTTGGTGCGCGTTGAAGCAACAGATGCACGGAGGTCAATTGGCTCGGGGCCGCTGCCGCGATTCCTAACTCCAGCGTTTTCACAGGCAGTTTCCGCTATCATAGAGCGATGTGTGTTCGTTTTTACCTGTGCGCGCATGACATCGCGCTGGTTAACGTAGTTAAAACACGTTGAGGGGCTAGTTCGTTTGAATCCATGATGGAATGTGTAAGCGCGACTGAACAAGGACTTAGAAGCAAATACAGAAAGATAATGCTATCTCCGCCGTTTCCGTTATTTCCTACGTCCTCGTTGAGTCACGTTTAAGCATTCTATCCCCGTTCATTTGGTTAGTGAGCGAATGGTTGCAAGTTTATACAGCCGCTAAAACTACTATCCTTACTTCGTACAATTATCTACTAACTCGCAATCGCAATCGGTGCTTCGCCTTTCCAGCAGAACTGCAGTTATTTTTTTCTAAACTGCAAACGACAAGGGTGCGCACTCGAGCCGTTTCGCGGCCGAGTTCGAGATCCACCGACTGCGGCAGGTGGACATAAAAGTGTTTCCTAATGAACTGGCTGCGGCCATGGCAAGCAGCTTCATAGATGGCATGACCCAGCTCGTGCGAAGCCCAGTCAGGCCCTATCGCCGGGCTAGCGACGTCGCTAGTCTGCAAGATGCGCCTGGCGGTCGTTGTCGGGTTTATCTGCCAGGGTCTGACACTACTGCTTCGTCGCCGTTCTACGACAATGCCGAAGGAAGTTCTGCCACGTTGTTAATGACTTGTTCTCTTCGTATTTCGTTGTGCCACTGTTAGCCGCATGAACGAGTGACGGAGGGGGGCATGGCAGCATTGAAGCCACAAAGCAGCTGCTGCCCATTTGTAACGTTCTGTTTCATTTTGCATGCTTTCTTTTATCTTGCGCAGCACTGAGTGGTGATGTCAGCGACGCGACGCCATCCGTGCTGCGAGGCACGTTCGAAATAGTGAGGAAGTTCTAAATGCAAGGAAAATGAAATGGTTCGTTAAGATATGCGGCCTATGAACACATGCCGTTTCGTAGGGAGGTCTTATTGTTGATTTACTCAAGAAGGTTGCGCTCAGCGGCTTCTGAAAAAAGTATGGTGCGCTAGTTTTGAAAAAGAAATATGGCTATTTCTAAAGCCCCACACGTGGAGTATTTGCAGTATGGCAATAATACGCGCTCTCACAGCCTCTGTACCATGCTATGTGCCCTCGAGCGTTCTTAGCTGTTTTGCATTAGACTGGATATACGTGTTTTCATGTTTTTATTGTGTATGAAGTTCTCAGCGTAGAAAGTTTCTCGTTTCTTAACGTTTATAACAGTGCTTCTTTGACAGCCATTCTTTCCGATAACATACACTAATACCAGAGGCAGTCGCTGTATTAGAAAAAATATGCATTACGTGAAGGAACGTAGCATGTACTTCAGCAGCTTTGAAAGCTCGAGTATTGCTTGCCTTCTGTCTTTGTCATTCTGCGTATTGCAGGAACCTCCACTGTTCTTTCCTCAAGAAAGACTCTACCAAAGGGTGTCATGGCTATTCAAGGGCAAAGTTCGAATTAACAGAAGACGATTGCACGGCTCCGAAGATAGTACTTGAAGAGCCCCCGTACAGTCCAAGCGCTTAATTGGCTGAGATGTCATTTTATTTATGCAGCCATTTTATTTTGGCACGGAACAATTCACGTAATTTTGTCACCATAATTCACACTCCTTCGTAGAAGTACAAGAAACAGGGTAATATTTATTCATTGTAAAACAATTACATTTTGAATAAAACAATTGCTGGCTTGTTCGTGCAGTATTTCTTTATTTATCTGAATACTTGCAACACATCTTGTGTGCGTTCCTATGCTGGTGTAAAGTTTATTGCCACCACGCCATTAATTTCCGTGTATTCTCCATTACTTGCATTTCGCAGTTACTTCCCCTTTTCATGTGTGTGCCATTTTTCTCACAATCTTGCTGCAATAAATTTTTCTCTACTATGTTCCTGTACTTGGCTTTCTCGCAAACTGACTGATATTGAATGAACTTCACATATTTATTTCGTATACTTCCTTCGGCGTGAATTAATTACAAGTACAATATTACAAACGATAAAGTTCTACTTCCTCATTAACAGTTGGCATGATTGTTGCACTAAGTTACAGCTTCAAACATAATGAATAATAATTTAAATAAAGCTAACATCAAGGTAAACAACAGCTTTGTGCGCTAGTCATCGCAATGTACACGGTGTTCAAAATTAAGCTTTATGGTTTTCTTAAATTTAGCCACTGGGAGGCACGTGAGCACCACCTGTGCTAATAGCTTATGTGGCCAGGGCGTCACAAAGTGCGATGATAATTATCGCTGCGAGCAGCCCAATTAACTACAATTGAACAATTAAATTTTTGTTGACTGCAGTAAGTGGGTATGTTAGTACTAAAGAGTTAGAGGCAGTCGTGTTTCTATACAGTATAAGTTGGAAGAATTATTCTAGCGTGTCTGGGCTGCGAGATATCTGACTCCAGATTTTAATTGTCGTGCACATGATAACGCTTGCAAGGGAGTTAGGATCGGCGCAAAGCTCCTCCGTGATGTGACGCGGCTGTTGCGTGCAGCGCTTAGTCTGACAATGGGACGGAATGGATTGGAAAACTTTATTAAAGTCCTGCAGGACGCGCTTAGGGCGTAGCGGGCGTTTCCCACGTAGGGACTGACCGCGAGTACCTGGCGTCCACTTCGCGAGCCTGCTGGACGGCCCATTACTGGTCAGCGAGCAGTGAGCTTTTGAGGGACTACTCCGACTCGTCCGACGTAGAGTACGGAAGAGCGTTTCTACACTCCCAAAGCATGTGTGCGAGTGTAGCCGTGTCTCCACATGAGGGGCGCGTGTCACTGGGGTACGCGTCGGGATAGAAAACATGTGATATGACGGGGTTTGGGTACTTGCGCGCTGTAGTAAGCGTAGTGTTAGCGCCTGGGGGCTTTTGAGTTTGGGGTGTAGTGGCGGAAAGATGCGGCCCTCAAGGTTCAATTTTTGTGTAATTTGGCTGTACGTAATGAGCAGCTCCCGACTGTCCTCTAGCTCGACGAGATACGGTTGCCCGGGGAAGGCGTGATCGGCAAGCGCGAGCGCTTGGTCGTGGCGATCTCGTTCAGGTTGGGCGGGACGCCTGACACCCGACCAAAATAGGGAGGGTGGGGGGTAGGTGACAGTGTGGTGCCTTGAGGGTGCTCAGACCCGCGCTACGGAGGAAGCGTAACGCCTGGTCGGTGACGACACTACACTTGAAGGGTTTGATGGCCGGTCCGGAGTCACTATATATAGATGAATTCCCGTTCGGCGTCGAGCACGGCCAGGGCTATCGCTACTTGCTCTGCCACCTCGGGGTCTTGGGTTAGGACCGTAGCGGAGTTGAGGGTCCGCTGCGTGGATCGGACCACGATCGCGGTGAAGGCTTGGTTTTGCGGTAGGAGGCTACTTCCGCGAACGTGACGTTGTCCGCTTTCATGTCTATACGCTGAAGAAGGGCGGTCGCCCGGGCAAGGTGCCTGCCTCTGTTGTGGTCAGGTTGTACGTTTCGCGGAATAGGGGCGAATGTGCTGAAGTCTCGGATCTCGCGGGGAAGCAGCGTCCACTTCGGTGGATCGCTGTCGTCGAGGAGAAGAAGCCGAGCTCGCGCAGAATGTGGCGGCCCGTCTTGGTGGTCGTGAGTCGGGTCACCTGCGTTCGCTCCTGAGCCTCAGTGATCTCTTCTAACGTCTTGTGCACGCCGACCACGAGGTGGTTGAGGAGGAGGATGAAAAGGAAAGAAGCAAAGGTAGCAAGGCCATCCAGACGCACGTCTTGTTTGCTACCATACACAGGGGAAGGGATTTAAGGGAAGAAAATAAAGGAGAGGGAGGGAAGATGACACTATCCGTGTGAGTACATCCGGATGTCCATAACTTCACGCCTATAATCGGTCACTGAGGTCAGTCGCCTTCGTGAAATGCAGCAGTGCCCGCGTCGCTTTGTAAGCCTGCGACGAATGGGGCCATGGTCCGACAATCTTAGTCTCTGAAGACGGTCAGGTATGTAATCGCTTTAACACCCTCTGAAGAACATCGCGTTCGTTGTCATAGACATCACGAAAACACAACGCGTGCTCAATAGTCTCTTAACAGTTACACGAGTCACAGATCGTTGTGTCGGACATTCCAATCAGGAATGAGTAGGTTTTCGTAAAAGCCACCCTTACCAGAGGCAGCACAGTAAGGTTGCATCACAGCGGGAGAAGTTCGATGAAATCTGCAGCTTCAATGTGGGATACAACCGGTGAAGACTGCAGTTGGAGAAAATCGGGGTGTTCCACAAAGGTTCAGTCTTGGAGTTTCTCTGTGGAAGTGGAGATCTGAAGGCCGAGTGCCCGTTTCGCTACCTTTCGAATGAGGACGTCGAGGTTATTGCGCTCAGCACGTATAGCCAATTGTGCATGACAGCGACGTAGGTGAAGTGGCAGAGAACAAACGCGTGTACAAGACGTAGTAGGTTGTCTTGTTTGAGGCTGTGCTGACAGTCAGCCACTCTGCATACGAGTCATATGACGCTCTCCATCTTGGTCTTGAGCTTCTGCACCGTTTTGGTGTCGGTTCCGCGGGACGCGTTGATCATGCCGAAGACCCCAATCGAGTCTTTCTTTGGGACGGTACGACCTTCCCTGGTGTGGAGGGTGATGTTGCGTTCGGCCGGGGGTTTTCACTCTCTGGGCTTGGCGCCCGGCGTTTGGGCAACAACAGCAACAGTTCCCACTTTGGCGGGGTAGCACTTGAGACCAGTGTGTTTGAGGTAGGACTGATTAGTTATCAAGTAGGAGCTGATTAATTATGCCTAATTATCTAATTAGGTGGAATGAAAAAACTTTTGAGCATCTCGAAGCGACAGCAATCAACATTATCTTTGTTCTGTCCAGCTACGTGGCGCGTGCATATTTTTTAAAACTCAGGTCCAATTTATCTAGGACACCCTATACAGCTACCCTCCGGCGGTGGTCGATGTCCGTCAGTCTACGCGTCGTATCTACAAGAAAACAGTTTCCGGTTTCTCGCGAACCTTCTGTAACTCTCAATCTAATGTAGGTATTTAAAGTAAATTATACTGAGATTGGCCGCTAAGACGATTCTATAAGTACGCCGAGCTTCATTTACATGTCATTATTAGTTCACAGTGAAGTTGGAAATGTTAGAGAATTCCCATCTGCTGTTAATA
>NC_091823.1:106853035-106918035 GCF_038994185.2 Dermacentor albipictus
TGAATGCGCCGCTTAATGACTTAGGCCACCGAGGGGACAATTCGCAGCGTTCGCACCCGCCGACACACGACGCTTCTCGTCTCAAAGGCCATGCGCAAACCTCTTGGAAGCGCCGTTAGATGACGCAGTATGTCCAGCGAGAAGCACGAGAGCGGAGCCCGGCTGCGGCAAGATACCTTTCTCAGCGTTCCCACGCGCCGGTGCCCCATGCATTTCGGAGGCCACACGCAGGCTCAGTGGCGGTGCCGCTAGATGGCACTGAGTGTATCTCAAGATGCACGAAAGATGGGTCTCGTTGCAGTGTGCGCCTCACACATAACTCACAATACGTTGTGTCGCAATATTAATTCAACGCTGTACGCATTAGCCTTTTTCGACAGTCATCGTGAAATGGATTCTGCAGAATATTTTTGAAGAGACGGAGGGAGGGGAGGGGGGTGGAAGCTTAGAAGCAAGTTGAAGAAACAATAAGTGCCGGCATAATCCGAAGCCCCCCTCCCCCCCCCCCCTTGGGCATTTCTCATTATTCCTGTGATACTTTACTCAGGATAACCTTCATGATTGTCAAACAACACCGCTTCATGCTGTTTACGTTTAGCACGGACACTCGATGATGACCCTCCTCCAGTTCTGTTCCCGCCAGCTCCGGCAACTTCCAATTCCTGCCATAACTTTCTGTGTTTGCACTACACAAAAGCACAGCCTTCGAGATCGGCTGATGTTGTCTAAATTGATTGCCTAAATGAACGAGGCGTGTAGCCAGGGAGGGTTACACCGGGCACATGCTCGCCCCCCCCCCCCCCCGCCGAAGTTCCTGTGTACGAGGATACCTCCATGGCATGAAACAGTGTGCGAAAACACTAGCATCTATCTTATGCAGATTAAGCGTCTCTCAAACACGGGTGGTAGCTTGGCGTTATCGGGCGCATTTTTGGAGCTTTATAACTTAACAAAGCTTAATTTTAGTTGGGTTTTAGGTACGCAAGATCATATTTAACTTAAATTATGGGATTTTACGTCCTAAACCACTATCTAATCATGAGACACGCCGTTGTGGGGGGCTGCGCAGTATTTTGGACCATCTTGGGTTTTGTTAACGTGCAGCTAAATCTAAGTACACAGCCGCTTCCGCGTTTCGCTGCCATTGAAATGCGGCTACCGTGGACGGGATTCAATCCCAGGACCTCGTGCTGAGCTGCCCAACACCACAGCCACTAAGCAACCAGGGCGGGTTTACGTTGTATGAGCCGTAGCTTTGGTATGTAGACCCATTTTATATGCTACATCCTGTATTAGTCTTCCATTTGGAGATGTTAGGATAAAGGATATGATGGAAGCGTGAAGGGCTTCATCGTCAGTTATATGCGTTATTTTTCCTCGTGATGCTAAATGGATACGCAAAAGACATTAGCAGAACAAGGAGATCAAGCGCGATGGCTTTTTAAATTAAGGTTCATTAGAAGCACCCGTTACAAATCGGCTCCATCGGCATTGCATGGTGTTACCATCCGTTCTTTAAAGGGCTTCTCACAAGGCCCCAAAGAAATTTCGGTTATACGCTGGAACTTCTTTCGTGTCCTCTAGAGAGCCTCCTGGGGCAAAAAGTTTTGCAATTGGCGCATTAATAGCTGAGATATAAATATTTGAGTGCCACGAACCCATGATTTCAGCAGGTGGAACCCCCTGCCAAGCAAGACGCTCTCTCCCCTCGCCCCGTCTAGCCTGCGCAAGCGAAATTCCTTCCCTGCGTTCTCCCATACGGGACCTCGAGTATCGCGTGACGCATACGTCACAGGAATTGCCTTCAATTTTTTTTTTCGCCTCGCGTTTTTTTTTTTTTCACCTCGCGTTTTTTTTTTCGGCGCTACGCGTGTCAGCTGTCGGCGTCGGGCGCGAGCTGTTGTCTCGTTCGCGCAACGCACCATTTTGCGCTCTGTGCACAAGGAACTATGATGAGTGCATAATTCAGTGCTACACGAATACTGAGGGACAACAAGAGGATCGCAGAGCATGAACACGCGCTAGAACACGTTAGAAAATGGCATAGTGGGAGCCTTGGAAGAACGTTCTCTCTCCGGGTAGACTTCAGAAACGCCATGTCAGAGCAGATGCAATAATTCACTAATATATAGGATAACTAGCTGGCTACATAAATGGTTGATGTTCTGCTGGTCGTATATGTGTTGCTGTTACAGGCGGGCATTAGGCATGCCTGCATAGCTTCATCATCTGCATACCACTTGTACAAGAGTTTACAGTCACCTAAACAAGCGAGAAAGAAATGCGAAACTTTTCTTTTGCACTACGCGCAGTTCTCATGCAGAGAACACTGTCCGTTGCCCTATCGGCTGTGAAAAAAATCTTTTTCTCATCATTTTGCCAGTAAACATTTACCTCCGTGCAAGGAATGTTCGTCAGTACCAGATGTACTGCCGTGTGTGCACACGTCATTACAGTCTTTTCAGAGAGCTTGCAAAGGCTTCTCTGCGGGGGTGTTACAGCGCCCGTGGCAGGCTTGAAAGGACAAGCTTAGGAAAATGGTTTTTATAAACTTCTTATGTACCCTGTCCACGCAAAACGCACTGAAGAGTCTGAGATCGTTTTTCGATGCGAGGGTAGTGTCAGAGAAAGCTATGTCTCTTCGCATCCGCACTGAGTGCATAGGAGTGATACGGCCATTTTTATGTGATAACTCCATGAATTATTTCAATTTATGAAATCCTCTAGAAGCCTGCTCAGAAAGTCGTGCGCCAAGAAAGCCATGCGAGCTCTTTTACCGTGCAACACGACAGAAACGAGAGCCAGACCATATACGCAATTTGCCTAGTGCGTGCGAATAATCTAAGCTTCTGTCCTCTCTCTCTATCTCTCGCTGTGATATAAAGGCTGTACGCAGGGATAAGGTGCCTCACAAAGGCCGGTCAACGTTTCGATACTTATCTTCGTCAATGGCTGCCTTGCAGTTCTCGACATGTTAGCTTTAACGAGTTAATAGAGTGACATACTAAGGTGGATACATAGTGCAGGAATGACAAAGGGAGGAAGCAGGAACACGGGACGAGCGCTAACTTTCAACAATTGATTTATTGCAGCTGGTGAGCTCATTGGCATATATGCTCACTGGCACGCCACTGCAACAGACACACAGAAGGGAAGGAGGGCGTCACTGAGGCCAGACTTCCTCCTTCCCTTCAGTGTGTCTGTTGCAGTGGCGTCCCAGTGAGTATATATGTGCTCACCAGCTGCAATAAATAATTTCTTGAAAGTTAGCGCTCGTCCAGTGTTCCTGCTTCGTCCTTGTGTCATTCTTGCACTATGTATCCTCTCGGATAGGAAGGCTGGTTTTCCTTCCTTTATTCACTACTGCCTACGTAAGATTACAAGCTTCTCGAAATTTTCTTTTTACTTTTATTCTGGATTCCTTAAGAGTTGTGCGGATACATTTAAACCTGGGCTACTTGTAGCGAGCCTTTACGGCGAAGTTTGTGCATAATAAATGGACGGTGCGGCATGGCGGTTGTTGTTCGCTGGCTTGGGTTACATGGAGTAAAAGAAACAACAGGCGGACGCCACCGCGTGGTCGCCGCCACGCCGTCAATAAGGCCGGACTCACCAGCGTCTTCTCTTTTTTTTTTCTTCTTCTTTAATAAAGAAGGTTATAAAAGCGTTCTCATGCTATCATTTTGTCAATTGTAAGTAGGGAAAAAAAGTTTCTCTAAATGCGTTCACAAACAATTTCTGCTCCTTTTGTGTGCTCTACTGGAAATCAGAGGGAGATCGCTTCTCGCAACCTCCGGCAAGCACGCCTAGCGGATTCCACGCTCCCGGCGGCAAACATCGCCGGGCGAACTTTTTCGGACCGGGCCTGACGGCGGCGGGCGTCAAATTTTGTACTCCTGGCGTCGGCCATTCGCCGCCGGGAGAACTTCGTTGCTATGGCGCCGGATTTTCGCGCCGTGCGGCCCGTTCTCTTTGATTTAGTTAAGGCATGTGAATAGCGACGTTCATGCAGGCTACCGCTCAGCGTTGATAAAGCAAATAGGTTCTGCCGACGACCACGTTAGGCATCGCCGTCTGAGGAAGCGCCAGCTGGAGGGCCCTTCGAAACGAGCAAGAAACGCCGTGACCGCGCAGGTCACGCACACTGAGTCTCTAACACACCGCGTGCTAATTAAAGACACCTATTTGTCAGTACGTTCATTCTTCCTGCAGCAATTATCACCTTCAGTGATCGCCTAGTGGAATACAGAGATCGAATAGATGGATAAATACAACTTTATTGAACGTCCGCCAAAGTTTAACCCGACTTGGGCTTGTGTATTCCACAAAGGAACGTCAAGCACCCGCCTCAGCATCGTCTCATGGGCTTGCTGGACTGCCCACATCTGGATTCCGAGGCCTGAACTGCGCAGAGTGGTGCCCCACTTAGACGACAGGGTCTCCGGCGTAACTGCCATCCTTCCCATAATTGCATTGCACTCCCACAGCATGTGTTCGAATGTCGCTGGCCCTTCCTGGCACAATTTGCACATGTCGTCCTGATGCTTGTCTGGGAAGATATGTTTCAGATGGAATGGGTTAGGAGAAGTGTTCGTCTAGAGCTGTCTTCAGGCGATGGTCTGCCTTCTGTCCTATTTGGGACTTGGCCGTGGGTATATCCTTCTGGTCAATGATCATGGGACACGGGTACTGACGCACTTCGAAGCAAATATAGAAGAAAAAGGAAATATGAAATAAAACAGGAAAACCAGAAGCCCGAAGAAAGGATGAACGAAAAGTTACGTGGCAAAGAAATTATGAAGATGATTACAAAAGCCTTTCGCCATTTCAAGGCTGTTGAGTGCCACTTCACAGACGATGTAATCGGCCTCTGCTATAAGGCAGCTTCCGCCTGACACATTTTGCACTGTTTGTAAATGTGATCACTGTGAAACAAAAGCAGCCTCAGAATCAGATCAAAGGAGACTCCAGATTAAAGCTCGTGCTAAAGTTTCTGAGGTCCTGAGAGAATGTTCGCACTCTGCATCGACCGATATAAAGTGGCATTCGCCGTCACAACGCAGTGTTGCCCTGCTTATCCTTTCGTGCACGCGTGGTCTGCGAAGGGCGAATCCTACTACATGATCTCGTGGAAGTCGTCGACATCGAGAGTCCTCGAAATGGGTTGTAGTGCGCTAAAGAGTGTACCGGAACGGTGACGCAGTTAGATGAAAGTGTGTCCTGAGCTTAGTTTTCAGGCTTTCCCCGTTCCTCCGAAGGCTTCTTCGACCTGCTTTTCAGTGTCATTTTTTTTTCATTTTTCTATTCCTGCAAGGACCCCCTGCTGGTAGGATAGCTTCAGTCGTCTCCTAAACGACGCAGAGAATTAGATATTTTACTTCAGCCAACCTGATGCTGTACTGTACTGAATTTTACCTCTAACACACGCACCCGGTATTAGTAGCGTGAGAGATTAGTAATATAAATATTTATGTTCGGTTAGTGCACACAACTACCCGGTGTCAAGAATGGCGAGCTGCGAAACAAGATTGCCACACAGTTACGACAGGGCGACACGACGCGCACCTCTCCCTCTCCGTCGCTGCAGCTGGGAGGCGTTCAGAGAAGCGGCCTTTGCGCTGGAATCCGCCGCCTTCCACCCGCTCCATCGACATTGTGACGGAACTAGTTCGGCGTGTGTGAACAATGATTCCGGAGTTCCCCAACGCGGAGCTGATTTGACACGCATGGACAAGCTGCCGTGGGGACGACGTATTTTGGTGCGTCTCACGCTTCGGCGTGGCACGGAACAACGAGCGACCCTCGATCGGCGCCGATAGTTCCCGGAACGGCACCCCGCCAACGCCGTCGTCGGGCCTCAGAGCGCGGTTGCCTTTGTGTACGTAAACTGATCTGCAGAGCAGCGGCGAGTTGGTGAGGAGTAAACGAACAGTCGCCGCGTCGTATGACCGGCGGATCGAGTGTATAAAAACTGTGGTTGTGCGAATGCTGAGGACACTTCTCTTGAGCAGTCATGTTAGACTGAGTCACTTCTCTCATGCAGTCATGTTGGACTGATACTCTTTTTCTCAAGCAGTCATGTTAGACTGATTTAATTTCTGTAAATAAACCCCTTTGTCCTCGTTCTCGATGAGAAGCAGTTCTTCACTTCATCAACGATCTCAGCGTAAATAAGTTGGACGACGGCATGGGCCAGCTACCTTCCAATTCATGCCGTATTCCGATCTTGGCAAAGGACCACGAGCGATGGGATTGAGCCCCCAATCCTGACACCGGCCAGTGAACTTCGCCGCCCCGTCCTCAAGTGCAGACTGATATTAAGAAAGGCGGCCCTCGTAGACCACGTATGAGAGGAGACTTAGACTGGGGTTCAATGCAAGTTGCTTATTGCTCGATGCGCACTCTGGGCCAACAGACTTTGCAAGAGGCCCGCCTTAATTATTGTTGGTACAGAGTGGTTCAAAGCGAAGGTACGTGCACCCATGTTAAAGGCAAGGCCGGATTCATCGCGCCGTCGAGCCAGCAGTTGAGTCATATAGTCCGTGGTCAATAGCCGTCACTGCCGCTAATGTTACCTGAACAGGTTAGCGCCTGTCGTGCCGCTGTGAATGCATTGAAAGAATCACTTTAGTTCTGCCAACGATTTAACGGCTGTCCGAAGGCGTACTATGACGCGAACATCTCGGCCACGGAAGCTGCGATTCGCACGGAATGTGGCATTCGATTTGTAACGAAATCTTCTCTACAGAAGCAACATAATAACGACTTCCACACTCGTCCATTCTGTGAGGCGTCGTGTTGCTTTGCTTGTGAAATTCCAATCTGAGATCTCTATGGTTGATGCGAAAGCAACAAATTACTCATTGAACGTAAAAGTCGTCGTCTGTAGAAGCAAAACGGCACCTAAATTCCCATAAGCCACGAGACCACGTCACGTGCGCGTCGACGTAGCAGACTGGGCGAGAGAGAATGCCTGCTGCAGCGCTGGCGCGCCAGGGGCTGCTTGAAAGGGAGGACACTGCCGCGACGCCACGTGACCCTTGCTCTCGGAAGCCTGTGATATCCGCGCGTTCCTTCTTCGCGCAACCCCTTGCTTGCGTTCTAACTTCACCTCGGTAGTCGTTAAAAAGTAATGAATGCATAAAAAACTGAATAAATTGGAAAGGAAAAAAATGTTAACGGCGACGCTGAACTCCGGCGAAAGAACGTGACAGTAGCTTGCCCTACAACCTCAGCCCATCGCGAAGTTGTTACAATGTCACCAGAGTCCTTCAATATTTTCTGGTTGTGAAAATCTGCCGCCACGATATGCACTCTCAAAACAGTTGCCCCCTTTGGGATATGTATTTGCCACACAACAATAATCGCCATCTGTCTTTCCCGCATTTCTTTTCTCTAACGCTGCCAGCGTGGTACTTCCAAGTCACCAACGGCATGACAGAGCATTCTCTCTGAAACTAACGAGCGGAGTGTTTTCAAGAAACGAAAGGCAAGCAAGACAGATGACGAATATTGTTGTGAGGCAAATACAAACCCCAAAGGGTGCAACTGTATTTAGAGTTTGGTCCTTACTTCGTACAGCTACCAACTAATTAGCTATCGCAATCGGTGCTTCCCGTTTCGGCGAAACTGCAAATTTTTTTTGAAGAGGCTAAGATGCGACGATGGGCGAAGTTTGCGCATGATGGCGTCATTCTTCCGGTCCCACGAACCCACCGCACCAACGATGATGGCGTCGACGGTTGCTCGTTGATACCGCTGTGCGAGGTGTTGATGCACAGGCTCGTAATTCAATATCTTATCGTCGCGGGCTTCGGTGAATCCGTCGTGGCAGTTCTGTCAAAACGTCACGGGTGTCTAGTTTCCTCCGGCTCCTCGGGGTGCCAGTCCCATCGTCCACGCGAATGGCAAAAAATATGTGCGCGTGCCTTTGGTCACGATGACCAAAGATCAAGACAATAAATGAGTTCGTAGTTTTGTTTTGATACACGTTTCTGTTCCTCAATACGCGCGACGTAATAGGGCTTTTTCTGAGCGGGAAAGAAGCCCGCGAAGTACCTCGTGAAGCCCGTGGCGCGGCCATTTAGCGTGCATTAGCGGGCTACTTGCACACTCGGAAAAACACTATTATGTAGCACGTATTGAGGAACAAAAAGCTGTATCGGGAGTTTTTCATGCTCCTCTACAAGTTTCTCACTGACGATTTTCATATAATTATATTAAAGGGAGCTGAGTAATCAATTATGACTAATTATCTAATCAGGCGGAATGAGGTGAAATCTTAATAGGCGGAATATATTTGAGTATCTCCAAGCGGCGGCTCTAACATTAGCTTTGTCCTGTCCAATTACGTGGCCTTTGCATATTTTTTAAAGTCAGGTCTAATTTATCCAGGACACCCTATACAGCTACCCTTCGGCGGTGGTTGATGTCTGTCGGTCTACGCGTCGTATCAACACGAAAATATTTTCGTCTCCAGTTTCTTGCAAACGTTCTGTAACTCTCAATCTAATGTAGGTATCTAAATAAGACCATACGGAAATTGGCGCTACGATGGTTCGGTTATTACGCCGAGGTTTATTTACTTGTCATTGTCAGTTCACAGTGAAGTTCTAAACGTTACAGAATTCCCATCTGCTGTCAATAGATTGTCGTCTACGGAGAAAGCATGGTTACAGAAAACGGCGGTAACTGCTGCATTGTCGAAAATGTCCCGAAATAAATTATTTGACAATTAGCCGCTTAGACGACTCTAATAGTACTACATAGCACGGTATGCTTAAGTGAGTTGACGGCTTATTCTCGTATAGTTCGTTGTTGCGCTGCGATGAACACAACGGTACGTCGGAGGTTGCGGTGACAAATGGGAATTCTTACGCAGAACAAATCTCATTACGGGGATGTTTAGCCAAACGCCAATGAAAGTGGATTCTCTTGGAAAGTAGGTTCTCTGTAGGTCCTCGCGCAAAGCCCTGTTGCAAACCCAGTGTTCTGTGTCTGCAATAGTCTACCTCTTGGCCATTTGCTCCTTGGCCTATGCAACCTGCATGCGCAAGGCATTTTAAGGGGTTACCTAACCGAAGGCCTTTTTCAATGCCAGGTCGCACATCGTTTCGTGCTATGTATCCTGCTACACAGGTTATTTTTCATTCCATTAGCATTCTTAAGGCACTTCAAGCATCTTCCGAGGGCTATCTATCTATCTATCTATCTATCTATCTATCTATCTATCTATCTATCTATCTATCTATCTATCTATCTATCTATCTATCTATCTATCTATCTATCTATCTATCTATCTATCTATCTATCTATCTATCTATCTATCCATCTATCCATCCATCTATCTATCCATCCATCTATCTATCTATCCATCTATCCATCTACCCATCTATCCATCTACCCATCCACCCATCTACCCATCTACCCATCTATCTATCTATCTATCTATCTATCTATCTATCTATCTATCTATCTATCTATCTATCTATCTATCTATCTATCTATCTATCTATCTATCTATCTATCTATCTATCTATCTCTCTATCTATCTATCTATCTATCTATCTATCCATCCATCCATCCATCCATCCATCCATCCATCCATCCATCCATCCATCTATCTATCTATCTATCTATCTATCTATCTATCTATCTATCTATCTATCTATCTATCTATCTATCTATCTATCTATCTATCTATCTATCTATCTATCTATCTATCTATCTATCTATTTTCTCTCCTACTTTAGTCACTGCGTAGTCCATGGCTGCATGGGTCGACGATCGGGTTGGTGTGTTGAGTGAACAGGACTCGAAAGAAAGTTTAGAAAAAACATGGATCGCTGAGTACGTGGCAACGTGTGTATAAATGCCGCTCTTCAGCGAACCTGTTTAACACCGACATAGGTCACTGTAGGCCGGGGACTGTGTTGGTATCTGTCTTCAAGGAATCTTTTAGACGCAGACTTGGAGCACTCCATATGTCCCACTCGATCAGTGCCGGTCATCAACGAACCTGTTTGATGCCGACTTAGGTCAATGGGCGTATGTCATCTAATCTGTGCCGCTCTTCAATGAATCGTTGATGCCGACTTCGGTAAGTGGATATGCGCCACTGGGAAAGCGCCACTCTGCAATGCAGTGACAAAAAGATCCCTTAAGTTTATCTGATGCCGAACGGAATCAAGCCCACGTCTCGCGCTTTTCTGTAGTACAGCAATGCAACATTTAAGCAGGGTACGCCACAAATGCACTCTATGCGCACCGATTTTTAACGAACGTCTCCCACTCAAATGTTTTAAGGAGCTTCGCATTGAATTAGTTGGGTATGTGTCGCTCTTCAAGGAACCTTGTTCCCTAAGAAATTTATATTTTCATGCATGTAAAGTCACCGTAAAGTTATGGTTATGGTCTGTAAAGTAACCGTAACCAATGCTTGATCTGTATGTGGTTCTTTTTTTTTAAATTTTATTTATGTGTGGGAGTCCCACTGACGGATCATATCATTGAGGCTCCGTGTGCAGTGCTACTCTTGCATACAATAGTTTGTAAAACCAATATTGTTTATGAATAAACTTGAAACTTGAATGTGCCACTTATGTATTTAGGCCACCGACGGTACAATTCCCAGCGTTCGCACGCGCCGGCACACGATGCCTCTCATCTCAGAGGCCATGCGCAGACCTCTTGAAAGCGCCGTTAGATGGCGCAGTGTGTCCAGTGAGAGGCACGAGAGCGGAACCCGGCTGCGGAACAACGACTTTCTTAGCGTTCGCACGCGCCGGTGCGCCTTGCATTTTGGGGGCCACACGCAGGCTCAGTGGCCGTGCCGCTAGATGGCACCGAGTGTTTCTAAACATGCACGAAAGAAGGGTCTCGTTGCAGTACAGGCCTCATACATAACTCGCAATACGTTGTGTCACTATGTTATTTCAAAGCTGACCGCTTTAGCCTCGTTCGACAGTCATCGTGAAACGGGTTCTGCGGAATCTTTTTTAATAGAGCGGGGGAGGGGAGGAGGCGGGGGGAGGCTAAGAAGCATGTTGAAGAAACAATGGGCATCAGCATAATTTGAAGCCCCCTCCCCCCTTGGGCATTTCTCATAATTTGTGTGTTACTTTGCCAAGTTTCTGTGTACGGGGATACCCCCACGGCATGAAACGGGGTGCGAAAACACCAGCATCTAGCTTGTGAAGATCAAGCGTCTATCATACACGGGTGGTAGCTTGGCGTCATTGGGCGGATTGTTAGAGCTTAATAACTGAACAAAAGCTTCATTTTACTTGAATTGCAGGTACGTAGGGTAAATCTAAACTTAAATTATAGGATTCTACGTCCTAAAACAAAGATTTAATTATGAGACACGCCGCAGTAGTTCCGCAGTAATTTAGACCAGTTTGGGTTCTTTATCCTGCACCTTAATCTAAGTTCACGGGTGGTTCCGCATTTCACTCCCATTAAAATGCGGCCACCGTGGCCAGGATTCGATCCCACAACCTCGCGCTCAGCAGCGCAACACTACAGCCACTAAGCAACCACAGCGGCTTTACTTTGTATGAGCCATATCTTTGCCAAGTAGACCCATGTCAGATGGTACAGCTTGTATTCATCTTCTGTTTGGAGATTTTAGGATAAAGGATGGGACGGAAGCTTGAAGATCTTCATTGTCAGTTTTAAATGTCACGTTTACTCGTGATTCTAACTGGATAAGGAAAAGAAATCAGCAGTACAGCCAGCTCAATTGCGGTGGCTTTTTAAATGGAAGTATCTTAAAAGCACCCAAATAGAATTGGCTTCATTGGCAGTGGCACAAGGGTGTTCCGTGCTTCTTTAAGGCGCCCCTCACAAGGCCCCAAAGAAAATTTTGCTTATACGCTGGAAGTTGTTACGTGTCACCTATGGAGCCTTCGCCCGCAAAAACGTTTCAAATCGCCCCATTATTTTTGAGTGCCGCGATTTGCAGCAGGCGGGATCGACTGTCAAGCAAGGCCTCTTCCCACACGTCCCGTCTAGCCTGCGCAAGCGAAATTCCTTCCCTGCGTTCTCCCATACCGGATCTCGAGGATCGCGTGACGCATACGTCATAGGTCCCGCCTCCATTTTTTTCTCCTCATTTTTTTTTCTTTTTTCGGCGCTACGCATTTCCGCAGACGGCGTCGGGCGCTAGCTCTTGTCTCGTTCGCGGAGCAACGATTTTGCGCTCTATTCACGAGGACACATGTCTATACGCTTTAGAAGGGCGGTCACCCGGCCAAGGTGCCTGCCTCTGTTGTGGTCAGGTTGTACGTTTCGCGAAATAGGGACGATCGTGGTGAAGCATCGGATCTCGCGGGGAAGCGGCGACTACTTCGGTGGATCCCTGTCGTCGAGGAGAAGTAGCCGAGCTCGCGAAGAATGTGGCGGCCCGTCTTGGTGGTCGTGAGTCGGGTCACCTGCGTTCGCTCCTGAGCCTTGGCGATCTATTCCAGCGTGTTGTGCACGCCGAGCGTGCGTATGTTGAGGAGGAGGATGAAAAGGAAAGAAGGAAAGGTAGGGAGGCTATCCAGACGCGCGTCTGGTTTGCTACCCTACTCAGGGGAAGGGATTTAAGGGAAGAAAAGAAAGGAGAGGGAGGGAAGATGGCACTATCGGTGTGAGTACATCCGGATGTCGATAACCTCACGCCTATAATCGGTCACTGAGGCCAGTCGCTGTCATGAAATGTAGCAGTGCCCGCGTCGCTTTGTAAGCCTGCGACGCATGGGGCCATGGTCCGACAATCTTAGTCTCTGTAGATGGTCTGTTATGTAATCGGTTTAACACGCTGTGAAGAACGTCGCGTTCGTTGTCATAGAGATCACAAAAACACAACGCGCTCTCAATCGTCTCTTAACAGTTACACGAGTCACAGATACGGGTGTCGGACATTCCAATCAGGAATGAGTAGGTTTTCGTAAAAGCCACCCTTACCAGAGGCAGCACAGTAAAGTTGCGTTACAGCGGGAGAAGTTCGATGAAATCTGCAGCTTCAATGTGGGATACAACCGGTGAAGACTGCAGTTGGAGAAAATCGGGGTGTTCCACAAAGGTTCAGTCTTGGAAGTTCTATATGGAAGTGGAGATCTGAAGGCCGAGTGCCCGTTTCGCTACCTTTCGAATGAGGACGTCGAGGTTATTGCGCTCATCTCGTATAGCCAATTGTGCATGACAGCGACGTAGGTGAAGTGGCAGAGAACAAACGCGTGTACGAGACGTAGTAGGTTGTCTTGTATGAGGCTGTGCTGACAGTCAGCCACTCTGCATACGAGTCATATGGCGCTCTCCGTCTTGGTTTCGAGCTTCTGCACCGTTTGGGTGTTGGTTCCGCGGAACGCGTTGATCACGCCGAAGACCCTAATCGAGTCTTTCTTTGGGACGGTACGACCTTCCCTGGTGTGAAGGTTGATGTTGCGTTGGGCCAGGGGTTTCACTCTTTGGGCTTGACGCCCGGTGTTTGGGCAACGACAGTAATAGTTCCCACTTTGGCGGGGTAGCACTTGAGACCAACCAGTGTGTTTGAGGTAGGACTCGGCGGTTTCGATGGCCTCCTGCAGGGCGGATCAGATGAACCCATCGGACCCTGTGGAGCACCAGATGGTTATGCCGTTCGCATAAGTGGTGTGGTTTAGCCCATCGACGATTATTGTTGTGAGGCAAATATACACCCTAAAGGGTGTAACTGCTTTCAGAGTTTTATCCTTGCTTCGTACAGCCGCCTACACATTTTCTATCGCAATCGGTGCTTCGCGTTTCGGCGCTACTGCGAATTTTTGTTCAAAAGCTTAAGACACGACGATGGGTGAAGTTCCAGGAAGCCACCGCACCAACGATGATGGCGTCAACGGTCCCTCCTTCATACCGCTGTGTGAGGTGTTGATGCATGGGCTCGTACTTCGAAATCTTAGTCTCGCAGGCTTCGGAGGACGCGTGGTTGCAGTTCTGTCACAATGTCAATCGTGTCTAGTTTACTCCGGCGCCTCGGGGCCGCAGTTCCGTCGTCCACGCGAATGACAATAAATGTGTGCGCGTACCATTCGTAGCGATGACCACCGGACAAGACAATAAATGAGTTCGTACTTTGTTTGAAAAAGTACGTGTCAACTCTGTTTCTTGCGCTAAACAGGTTGGCTTGTCATCCACCCTCAGAAAGTGGAATTGCTCACGATTTTTTACAGCGAAGCCATATACAGGGTGTCCCAGTAAACTTTAGCCAGGGTTTAAAAATATGCATATGCCACTGAGCTGGCAAGCAAAAAGCTAATGTTGTTTTCCGTCCCTTGGCGATGGTGAAACTATTTCTTTTTCGTTCCACGTAATTAGATATTTAGTGTTAATTAAATGTTCAATTTCAGAAATGTGTTAATTAGATAATAAGCGTCAAATAGAAGATTGTTGAGCGATTTTAAAAACTCCCCATGCAGCTTTCTGTTCCTCAATACGTGCTACATAATAGTGTTTTTCTGAGCGTGAAAGAAGCCCGCGAAATGCCTCGTGCAGCCACTCGCGCGGCTATTTTGCGTGCATTTGCGGGCTTCTTGCACGCTCGCAAAAACACTATTGTGTAGCACGTATTGAAGAACAGAAAGCTATATCGCCAATTTTTCATGCTGCTCTACAATTTTCTCACTGACGTTTTTCATATAATTATAATATAAAGAAGCTGATTAATTACTTATGAGTAATTATCTAATTAGGCGGTTTGAAAACAAAAATAATTTTAGTATCTCCAAGCTGCGGCTATCAACATTACCTTTGTTCTGTCCAGCTACGTGGCATTTGCATATTTTTTACACTCAGGTCAACTCTATACAGGACACCCTACGCAGCTACCCTCCGGTGGTGGTCGATGTCCGTCGGTCTACGCGTCATATCGACAGGAAGATATTTTCATCTCCAGTTTCTCGTGAACGTTCTGTAACTATCAATCTAATGTAGGTATTTAAATAAATTATGCTGAAATTGCCCGCTAAGCCGTCTCCATAAGCACGCTGAGTTTCATTTACTTGTCATTATTAGTTCACAGTGAACTTGTAAACATTACAGAATTCCCATCTGCAGTCAATAGATTGCCGTCTACGGACGCAGCATGGTTACAGAAAACGGCGGTAACTGTTGCTTTGTCGAAAATGTCCCGAAATAAATTATTTCACAATTAGCCACTGAGACGACTCTAACAGTACCACCTACATTTCAACATAGTTTCACCTACTTTTCTTAATTACGCAGCCCACAGCGAAATTGAAAATATTGCGGGATTCCAATCGGCCATGCCGCCGAACATTCACACGTCGCTACTTCATGAAAGAATAAGAATAGATCACTCCACAGTCAAACGATACTTTCGTTGTCTAATAATATTATTAATTATAATATAATAATAAAGTTACATATATGCGTCTTTTGAGGTAAAACAGAGCATAGCTTCGCTGCTCTTCCTTCATATAGTGGTCGGGATGAATTTTTTTACAGCCAAATCAGTAGCCATCTTCCAGTATCTTTGATCACTTCATCTTCCTTGTTATCGCCCTGGTCGCGAATACGTGTTCTGCTCGTTATTGTTCTCGCTGCAATTAAAAGTGTCGCGACTGAAAGCTGCCCGTTTTGGTCAGCTAAGACTAGCACGGTATGCTTAAGTCAGTTGACGGCTTATTCTCGAATAGTTCGGCGTTGCGCTGCGATGAACACAGCGGTCGGTGACTGCGATGACGAATGGGCCTCTTCCGCAGAACAAAGGCCATTACGGGGATGTTGAGCCAAACGTCAGGGAAAGTGGGTTCTCTCGGAAAGTGGGTTCTCTATAGGTCCTCGAGCAATGCCCTGTTGCAGATGCAATGTTCTGTGTCTGCAATAGTGTACCTCCTGGCCATTTCCTCCTTGGCCTAGGCAATATGCATGCGCCGGGCATTTTAAGCGGTTACGTGGCCTAAGGCCTTTTTTCACAGCCAGGTCGCACATCGTTTCGTGCTATGCATCCTGTTACACAGAATATTTTTACTGCGATTAGCATTCTTAAGGCACTTCAAGCATCTTCAGAGGGCTATCTATCTATCTATCTATCTATCTATCTATCTATCTATCTATCTATCTATCTATCTATCTATCTATCTATCTATCTATCTATCTATCTATCTATCTATCTATCTATCTATCTATCTATCTATCTATCTATCTATCTATCTATCTATCTATCTATCTATCTATCTATCTATGTATCTATCTATGTATTTTCTCGCCTACTTGAGTCAATGCGTATTCCATGGTTGAATGGGTAGAGTATCAGACTATTGTGTTGAGTGAACAGGGCTTGAAAGCAACTGTCGAACAAACGTGAATCGCTGAGTACTTGGCAACGAGTACATATGTGCCGCTCTTCAACAAACCTCTTTAACACCGACATAGGTCACTGTAGGCCGGGGAGTGGGTTGGTATCTCTCTTCAAAGAAACTCTTAGACGCAGACTTGGAGCACCTGACTCCACCAGTGCAGGTCTTCAACGAACCTCTTCGATACCGACTTAGGTCAATGGGCGTATGTCATCAGGTCTGTGCCGCTCTTCAATGAACGTCGTTGACACCAACTTAGGTAACTGGGTGTGCGCCACTGGGAATGCGCCACTCTGCAACACAATGACAAGAATATCCCTTAAGTTTATCTAATGCCGGGCGACATCAAGGCCACGTCTCGCGGTTTCCTCAAGTACAATAACCGACGTTTTAGCAGGCTACGCCACAAATACACTCTATATGGACCGATTTTTATTGAACGTCTTTCACTCCAATGTTTAAAGAGCTGCGCTATGAATTTTTTTGGTATGTGTCGCTCTTCGAGGAACCTCGTTCCCTAAGAAATTTATATTTTCTTGTTTTTCGCACTGTTCCTTATTTTTATCACATTGTCTGTAAAGTCACCTTAACCAATGCTTGATCTGTATCTCGTTTTTTTCTTTCATTTTGTTCATGTATGGGAGTCCCCTTGACAGTTTCTAACTTTGGGCCTACTTGTGTAGTGCTAATCTTGTATACAATTCTTTAAAACTGACATCGTTGATGAATAATCCAGCATAATCCGGAGCCCCCTCCCCCCCTTGGGCATTTCTCATAATTCGTGTGTTACTTTGCGAAGGGAAACACCATAATTTCATAGATATGAATCTCTCAGGATAACCTTCACGATTTTCCGCCAACAGCGCTTCATGCTGTTTACGTTTAGCACGGACACTCGACGATGACCCTCTTCCAGTTCTGTTACCGCCAGCTCGGGCAACTTCCAATTCCTGCAATAACTACACAAAAGCACAGCCTTCGAGATCGGGTGCTGTTGTCTAAATTGATTGCCTAAATGAACCAGGCGTGTAGCCAGGGAGGGTTACACCGGGCACGGGCTTCCCACCCCCCGAAGTTTCTGTGTACGAGGATATTTCCACGGCGTGAAACGGTGTGCGAAAACACCAGCATCTGGCTTATGAACATCAAGCGCTTCTCATGCACGGGTGGTAGCTTTGCGTCATTGGGCGGATTGTTGGAGCTTCACAACTGAACAAAAGCTTAATTTTACTTCGGTTTCAGGTACGTAAGATCATATCTAAACTTAAATTATGGGATTGTACGTCCTGAACTACGATCTAATTATGAGACACGCCATAGATGGGGGACTCCGCAGTAATTTGGACCATCTTGGGTTTTGTTAACGTTGTCAGCATTGGGGGCTCAATCCCATCGTCCATGGTCCTTTGCCAAGATTGGAGTACGGCATGAATTCGAAGGTAGCTGGCCCATGCCGTCGTCCAACTTATTTACGCTGAGATTGTTGATGAAGTGAAGAACTGCTTCTCATCGAGAACGAGGAAAAGGGTTTATTTACAGAAATTAAATCAGTCTAACATGACTGCTTGAGAAAAAGAGTAACAGTCCAACATGACTGCATGAGAGAAGTGACTCAGTCTAACATGACTGCTCAAGAGAAGTCACTCAGTCTAACATGACTGCTCAAGAGAAGTGTTTTTAGCATTCGCACAACCACAGTTTTTATACACTCGATCCGCCGTTCCTACGACGCGGCGACTGTTCGTTTACTCATCACCAACTCGCCGCTGCTCTGCAGACCAGTTTCATACACGAAGGCAACCGCGCTCTGATGCCCGACGACGGCGTTGGCGGGGGTGCCGAAGCGTGAGACGCACCAAAATACGTTGTCCCCACGGCAGCTTGTCCAGGCGTGTCAAATCAGCTCCGCGTTGGGGAACTCTGGAATCATTGTCCACACACCGAACTCGTCCCGTCACAATGTCGATGGGGCTGGAGGAAGGAAGCGGGTTTTCAGCACAAAGGCCGCTTCTTCGAACGCCTCCTAGCTGCAGTGACGGAGAGGGAGCGGAATGCGCGTCTTGCACCCCTTGTCGTAATCGGGTGGCAAGGTGGCAATCTTGCTTAGCGGCTCGTCATTCTTGACAGCACCTCCATGGCCCGGAAAGTCTCGACTGTCTAGCGCTGACAACCGCTAGGCAGGAAGAGAACGGCTGCTGGTCAGGGGGAGGGATTGATGTCTTGGCTCGCAGCGACCACTTGTGCATTGATGTCACCGCCCCAAAACATCCAACAAGGACAGGCAACTGCAAAATGAACCCCACAACACGGCTCTGCGCCGAGATGACGTGCATTGGCTCTCACTTTAGACTCGCTAGGCTTCAAAAAAACAACAACAACATAAGTGCAGAAACAAAAAAATGCTGCATTTCACTATGCCAATTTCTGAAGCAAATTCTTGCTGACACATTCAGCAATTAATGGAGGGAATTCGGCTGAATGAGAGGGGATTTTCTTCGCCTAAAGAAAAGCTAACACTAGTAACCCTAAAATTTAGGCGGGACCCTCAAACGCAGAATTCAAATTAGCCTGCTCAAACCATCCGCATTGCTATGCAACTTTCCCTTCTTATATCTAACGGAGAAGTTGTACTCTTGGAGAGTGAGGCTCATGGGAGCAAGCGGCCGTTTTTGTGTGACATTTGATTGAGCCACGTCAGAGGACAGTGGTCGGTCTCGAAGATGAACTTCGCTCCGTACAAGTAACACGACAACTTCTGGGCGGCCCAAACCAAACAAGCGCATTCCTTCTCTGAAACGCTGTAGGCTTCCTCTCTTACATTTAGTTTACGGCTGGCGTAGAGGATAGGATGCTCCTCGTTATCGTCGCCGACCTGACTAAGTACCACGCCCATACCTCTGTCGCTTGCGTCGCATTGAACTATGAATTCCTTTGTGTAGTCTGGCGCACGAAGCACAGGGCGAGAAACCAATAGCGTTTTCAAACTTTGGAAAGCGTTCTCTTTGTCCTTATCCCAGTGTACGTTACTCGGTGCTCCCTTTCGGAGGGCGTCTGTTAATGGACTTGCCAATTGCGAGTAATTCGGAATGTACCGTTGATAGCACCCCACAAGTCCCAAAAATGAACGAAGGTCCGTTTTCGTGCGCGGCTGAGAAAAATCTCCAATCGTCGCTATTTTCAGCTCAGCCGGCCGTCTCATGCCCTGACCGACAACATGGCCCAGATAAGTAACCTGCGAACAACCAAACCTACACTTTTCCGCTTTCATCGTTAAGCCGGCTTCCCTCAACCGTGAGAACACCTGTTTGAGGTGCGATACGTGTTGTTCCCAGCTGTCCGAAAAAATGGCCACGTCATCAAGATAAGGTAAGGCGAACTCCTTCAAGTCCTTTAGGACAATATCCATTAACTTAGAGAAGCTAAACGGCGCGTTCTTCAGCCCGAAGCTGAGTGCGAGAGGGCGAAAAGTGCCTACAGGCGAGATGAATGCGGCATAGCGGCTGGCACTTTCTGAAAGGGGAACTTGCCAGTACCCCCGCACGAGATCTATAGTTGAAATGTATTTAGCAGCGCTAACTCTTTCAATTCGTTCCTCAATGTTGGGTATCGGGTACAGCTGATCCCTAGTGATGGCATTTAACTTCCTGTAGTCAACACACGGACGAGGGTCCTTGTTAGGGGTTTCTACGAGTATTAGCGGTGACGTGTAGTCACTCTCAGCGGGCTCAATAACTCCCAACTCTAGCATGCGCTGTATCTCTGCCTCCATAATCTCTCTCTGTCTTGGAGACACCCTGTAAGGTTTTGATCTTACTGGTTCGGCAGAGGTCAGCTCAATTTCATGCGTTATCAGTTCGGTTCTACCCGGCCGATCGCTGAATCTGTCGAGATATTCCCCTAACACCCCTTTTAGCTCATCTAGCTGCTCGGGTCTTAGAGCATGCGAGCTTACCGAGTGTTCTACTACTTCTTCTAGGCCGATTTCAGAGTTGGAGGTCGTCCTATACTCCTTAAACTTGGTACCAATGCCATCCGGCTCTTTGACGGTATAGTTAACGACTCCGCTCCGCTCTACATACGGCTTCATCAAATTACAGTGATATATCCTCACTTCCTTCCTGCGACCGGGCATTCTCAAAGCATAGTTGGTATCTGAAAGTTTGTGCAACACTTTAACGGGCCCGTCCCAGTGAACTTCAAGCTTGTTCTTTCTTGAAGGTTTGAGGATCATTACCTGGTCTCCGGCGTTAAACGTACGAAGCCTCGCATTCTTGTCGTAATAGAATTTGGCGTTCTTTTGAGCTAGTGCCATGTTCTTTCCGACTAGTTCTTGGGTTGCGCTTAGCCGCTCCAGTAAATTTAGCACGTATTCAACCACGGTTGGACTATCCCCTCTTTCCTCCCACATCTCTCTTAACATTCTCAGTGGAGACCGGAGTGTCCTCCCATACACTAGTTCTGCTGGTGAGAACCCTGTCGCCTCATGTGGAACCGTTCGCAAAGCAAACAAAGTTGCCGGCAGACAGTTCTCCCAGTCCTCCTTGTGCTCGTAACAGAGCGCACGCAAAACTCGCTTAAGCACCGAATGCCACCTCTCTACACTGTTTGACTGAGGGTGATAGACGGAACTGTGTATTAACTTTACCCCGCACTTTTGCAAGAATGTGGAAGTCAGTGCGCTCGTGAATACTGACCCTTGATCTGCCTGAATTTCGGCTGGAAACCCAACTCGTGCAAACACTGTCAAAAGCGCGTCTACTACTTCGGTGGAGCTGAGCTCTTTCAAAGGGATTGCTTCTGGAAACTTGGTAGCCGGACACAGCATGGTAAACAAGTACCTGTAGCCTGATTTTGTTTTTGGAAGAGGCCCCACCGTATCTATTACAAGTCGTCTGAAAGGCTCTGTTATTAAGGGCACTACCTTCAGTGGAGCTTTCCAAGTCTCTCCTGGTTTACCAGAACGCTGGCAGGCGTCGCATGATCTTACAAAGTTTTCTACATCTTTGAAACAGCCAGGCCAGCAGTATTCCATAAGCAATCTTTCCTTTGATTTGTTTATGCCTAGGTGGCCGGACCACCCATTTCCATGACAAAGACTCAAAAGGTCCTCCCTATACTTAGTAGGTATGACTAACTGATCTAAAATCCTACCCTTTCGATCTCTGTAATGCCGATACAACAATCCTCCTCTCTCATGTATCGTTACGTTGCGCCTAGCAATGCCTTCTTTAGCTGTGTCACGTAATTTAGCTAAGCTCTCGTCATTCTTTTGCTCAGCTGCCAGTGACTCTCTATCCACGCGTAAGAGTTGATCAAAGTTCTTTGAGGCCGGTGATAATAACGACCCTGTCTCGCTTGTGAGCGCGTCTGCTTGCTCTTCCTGCAGGCTAGAACTCTGACACTCTAGTGCTACGCTCTCATTGAGCTGGTCAACTGGCAGGCTCTCCTCAACTGTTCTTTTGTCCCTCGGGCCTAGCTCGGATTCGGGTATTGAAGCTATCCCCTTTTCTGCTTCAGCTGGAGGAGCTTGAGCATTTTCAGCCGAAAGCGCCGCGATCTTACGAGCTTGGCCTCGGGTCAATGCCTGTACTATGCCCTCTCCCAGTTTGAGCCCTCTGTCACGCAGTAACTGATTCGAACGATTCGAAAAGATGTAGGGATACTGCAGTGACAAAAATTTGGAAACTGCAGCCTCAGTCTCTAGCTCCCCGAATGGTCCACTGATTTTGACTTTGGCCATGGGCAGACACACGCCGTGTTCTTCTACAACCTGTTTTATCCATGCTACTTCTCCGGTGAAGTCATCTACCATCACGTAAGACGGATGGACAATGTCCAGCGTGGCGGCACTGTCTCTTAGCACTCGGCATGGTTTTCCATTAACTTGCAGGTCGTGGAGATATGGACTTAAAAGTTCCATATTCTCATCTTTTTCCTCCACGTAGGAAAAAACTACGCTAGACTTCTCGCAGTTTACAGCTATATGTCCCAGTTTGTGGCATTTGTAACAGCGAATTGGTCTAACAGATTCGAATTTTCTTTTCTGTTCTTTTTGTGCGGTTTCTCCGTTAAGTTTCTCCTCGCTCTTTTCTGCGGGCTTTTCCGCCATGTCTACAGGCTCGGATCGTCTAGTTTGCGCACCCTTTTTGAACGGAAATGGTTTCCGCGGTCCATTTCGACCGTCCCAGTTTCCCTCCTCGGCGTTCAACTTTCTACGGGTTGCGTACTCTTCGGCTAATTCAGCCGCCCTTTCCACAGTGTTTACATTACCTCTGTCTTGCACCCACAGTTTCACAGCTTGGGGGATGGTTTTGTAAAACTGCTCTAGACACATGCATTCAATGATCATGTCTCTGCTGTCGTACGCTTCCGCGCTTTTAAGCCACTCGACTAGGTTGGCCTTTAAGCTATATGCAAACTCCGGATAGCCCTCGCTATCTTTCTTGCCTGTGCTCCTAAACCTTTGCCGAAAAGCTTCGGCTGAAAGGCGGTATTTCTTCAGGAGACTAGCCTTAACTTTTGCATAATCATATGCATCCTGCACACTCAATCTGGCGATTACTTCCGCCGCCTCACACGGCAACATAGACAGCAACCGCTGTGGCCATGTACTCGGGCCGAAGTTCATCTTTTCGCAAGTCCTTTCAAAATTGCTTAGGAACAAGCCTATGTCGGTCCCGACCTCAAATGGCTTTAATAGCCTGTCCATGCGGCACGATTCTGCCTCACTTGATCGTCCCAGAGCGCCTTCACTTCCTTGAGACATCTCCAAACGTTTGCTTTCAAGTTCCAGTTGCATTTTTCTTAACTCGCGATCTTTATCGCGTTCCTCTCTCTCTTGTTCTTTTCTCTCTCGTTCTTCTCTCTTTTTCAGAAGTTCAAACCCCATTTCAATTTCTTCCTCACTGGCCTTTTCGGAAATTAGCTCCAATAATTCCGATTTGAGCATTTCCTTGCGTACATCTAGGCCCAGTTCCTCACCAACAATCAACAACTCGTCTCTCAGCAGTGTCCTTAACTCCATGACTGCTGCTTTACTGCCTTGATTCTGCTCTCTAAATCTAGCTAGGAAAACACAACCTAGCTAACACACAACAATCTAGCTTCCCTACTGTTCTAAACAGAACAACCACAAAATGAAGCCTAGAGAGTCAAAGCAAAAACCAAGCACTCACCGCAGATACAGCACCATGTCGCAAAGTCCATCCCACCGCTGCCACCAGTTGTCAGGATTGGGGGCTCAATCCCATCGTCCGTGGTCCTTTGCCAAGATTGGAGTACGGCATGAATTCGAAGGTAGCTGGCCCATGCCGTCGTCCAACTTATTTACGCTGAGATCGTTGATGAAGTGAAGAACTGCTTCTCATCGAGAACGAGGAAAAAGGGTTTATTTACAGAAATTAAATCAGTCTAACATGACTGCTTGAGAAAAAGAGTAACAGTCCAACATGACTGCATGAGAGAAGTGACTCAGTCTAACATGACTGCTCAAGAGAAGTGACTCAGTCTAACATGACTGCTCAAGAGAAGTGTTTTTAGCATTCGCACAACCACAGTTTTTATACACTCGATCCGCCGGTCCTACGACGCGGCGACTGTTCGTTTACTCATCACCAACTCGCCGCTGCTCTGCAGACCAGTTTACGTACACAAAGGCAACCGCGCTCTGATGCCCGACGACGGCGTTGGCGGGGGTGCCGAAGCGTGAGACGCACCAAAATACGTTGTCCCCACGGCAGCTTGTCCAGGCGTGTCAAATCAGCTCCGCGTTGGGGAACTCTGGAATCATTGTCCACACACCGAACTCGTCCCGTCACAATGTCGATGGGGCTGGAGGAAGGAAGCGGGTTTTCAGCACAAAGGCCGCTTCTTCGAACGCCTCCTAGCTGCAGTGACGGAGAGGGAGCGGAATGCGCGTCTTGCACCCCTTGTCGTAATCGGGTGGCAAGGTGGCAATCTTGCTTAGCGGCTCGTCATTCTTGACAACGTGCACCCAAATCTAAGTACACGGGTAGTTCCGCGTTTCGCGTCCATTGAAACGCGGCCACCGTGGCCGGGATTCAATCCCAGCACCTCGTGCTCAGCTGCCCAACACCACAGTTACTAAGCAACCACGGCGAGTTTACATTGTATAAGCCATAACTTTGGTAAGTAGACCCATTTTATATGGTACATCCTGTATTGATCTTCCATTTTGAGGTATTAGGATAAAGGATACGGCGGAAGTGTGAAGGGCTTAATCGTCAGTTTCATTTGTTATGTTTACTCGTGATGCTAAATGGATATGCAAAAGACATTAGCAGTGCAATGAGATTAAGCGCGATGGCTTTTTAAATTAAGCTTCTTTAGAAGCACCCGTTACAATTCGGCTCCATTGGTATCACTAGTTGTTGGTTTTCATCCACTAAAGGGCCTTTCACAAGGCGCAAAAGAAATTGTTGGTTATACCATAGGTTATACCCTGGAACTTGTTTCGAGTCCTCTGGGTAGCCTTCTGCTGCAAAAAGTTTGGAATTGGCGCATTAATAGCCGAGATATAGATATTTCAGTGCCGAGAACCCATGATTTCAGCAAGCGGAACCCACTGCCAAGCAAGACGCTTTCTCCACTCGCCCCGTCTAGCCTGCGAAAGCGAAATTCCTTCCCTGCGTTCTCTCATACGGGACCTCGAGTATCGCGTGACGCATACGTCACAGGCTCCGCCTTCATTTTTTTTTTCGGCGCTACGCGTTTCCACCGACGGCTCGCGCGCGAGCTGTAGTCTCGTTGGCACAGCGCACGATTTGGCGCTCTGTGCACAAGGAAACATGATTAGCGGTATAATTCAGTGCTACACGAATACTTAGGGTCAACAACAAGGGGATCGCAGAGCATGAACACGCACTGGAACACGTTAGAAAATTGCATAGTGGGAGCCTTGGAAGGACGTTCTGTCTGCGAGTAGACTTCAGAAACGCCATGTCAGAGCAGATACAATAATTCACTAAAATATAGGATATCTAGCTGGCTACGTAAATGGTTGATGTTCTGCTGGTCGTAGATGTGTTGCTTTTACAGGCGGGCATTAGCCATGCCTGCATAGCTTCATCACCTGCATACCATTTTTACAAGAGTTTACAGTCACCTACACAAGCGAGAATGAAATGCGAAACCTTTCTTTTCCACTAGGCGCAGTTCTCCTGCAGGGAACAATGTCGGTTGCCCTATCGGCTGTGAAAAAATCTTCTTCTCATCATTTTGCCAATAAACATTTACCTCCGTGCAGGGAATGTTCGTCAGTACCAGATGTAGGGCTGTGCGTGCACTTCGTCATTACAGTCTTTTCACAGATTTTTCAAAGGCTTCTCTGCGGGGGTGTTACAGCGCCCGTGGCAGGCTTGAAAGGACAAGCTTAGGCAAATTGTTTTTACGAACTTCTTCTGTGCCATGTCAACGCAAAACGCACTGAAGAATCTGAGATCGTTTTTCGAAGCGAGGGTAGTGTCAGAGAAAGCTATGTCTCTTCGCATCCGCACTGAGTACAGAGGAGTGATACGGCCAGTTTTATGTGATAACTCCATGAATTATTTCAATGTATGAAATCCTCTAGGAGCCTCCCCAGAAAGTCATGCGCCAAGAAAACCATGCGAGCTCTCTTACAGTGCAACACGAAAGAAACGAGAGCCAGACCATATACGCAATTTGCCTAGTGCGTGTGAATAATCTAAGCTTCTGCCCTCTCTCTTTATCTCTCGCTGTGATATAAAGGCAGTACGCAGGGATAAGGTACCTAACAAAGGCTGGTCAACGTTTCGATAGGAGGACCCAGCTTCGTCAATGGCTGCCTTGCAGTTCTCGACATATTACCTTTAACGAGTCAATAGAGTGACGTACAAAGGGGTATACATAGCTCAAGAATGACACAAGGAGGAAGCAGGAACACGGGACGAGCGCTAACTGTCAACAATTGATTTATTGCAGCTGGTGAGTTCACTGGCATATATGCTCACTGGCACGCCACTGCAACAGACACACAGAAGGGAAGGGGGGCCTCACCGAGGCAAGACTTCCTCCTTCCCTTCAGTGTGTCTGTTGCAGTGGCGTCCCAGTGAGTATATATGCGCTCACCAGCTGCAATAAATATTTTGTTGAAAGTTAGCGCTCGTCCCGTGTTCCTCCTTCTTCCTTGTGTCATTCTTGCGCTATGTATCCTCTCGCATAGGAAGGCTGGTTTTCCGTCCTTTATTCACTACTGCGTACGTAACATTACAAGCTTCTTGAAATTTTCTTTTTACCTTAATTCTGGATTCCTTAAGAGTTGTATGGATACATTTATACCTGGGCTACCTGTAGCGAACCTTTACGGCGAATTTTGTGCATAATAAATGGACGCTGTGGCATGGCGGCTGTTGTTCGCTGGCTTGGGTTACATGGAGTGAAAGAAAGAACAAGCGGACGCCACCGCGTGGTCGCCGCCAAGCGGTCACTGAGGCCAGACTCACCAGCGTGTTCTCTGTTTTTTTTCTGCTTCTTTTTTAACAAAGAAGAATGTAAAAGCGTTTCCATGCTATCATTTTGTCACTTGTAAGTAGGGAATGAAAGCTTCCCGAAATGCGTTTACAAACAATCTCTACTCTTTTTGCGCGCTCTACCGGAAATCAGAGTATGATATCTCCCGGAACGTCTGGCAAGCACGCCTAGCGCATTCGACGCTCCCGGCGGCGAACATCGCCGGGCGAACTTTTTCTGTCCGGGCCAGTCGGCGGCGGGCGTCAGATTTCGGACTCCGGGCGTCGGCTATTCGCCGCCGGGCGAACTTCGTTGCTATGGCGCCGGCTATTCGCGCCATGCCGCCCGGTCTCTTTGATTTCGTTAAGGCATCTCCGTAACTTAACTGAAGGATGGCGTAACTGCCATCCTTCCTGTATTTACATTGCACTCGCACAACATGTGTTCGAATGTTGCTGGCCCTTCCGGGCACAATTTGCACATGTCGTCCTGATGCTTGTCTGGGCAGATATCTTTCAGATGGAATGGGTGAGGAGAGGAGTTCGTCTGGAGCTGTCTCCAGGCGACGGCCTGCCTTCTGTTCAATTTGGGACTCGGCGGTGGGTATATCCTTCTGGTCAATATTCATAGGACACGGGTACTGACACACAATAAAGGAAAGATACAGGAAAAACGAAAGTTAAGATAAAACAGGGAAACCAGGAACTAGAAGGAACGATGAACGAAGAGTTAGTGGCAGAAATATGAAGACAATTATAAAATCCATCCGCTATTTCAAGGCTGTTGAGTGCCACTTCTCAGGCAATGTAATAGGCCTCTGGTATAAGTCTGCTTCCACCTGACACTATTTGCGCCATATATAAATCTGATCAGTGCGAAACAAAAGCAGCCTCAGAATCAGATCAAAGGAGACTCGCGATTAAAGCTGGTTCTAAAATTTTTGAGGTCCTGACAGAATGTGCGCACTCGGCATTGACCGATATAAAGCTGCGTTCGCTGCCACATCGCAGTGCTGCCCTGGTTATCCTTTCATTCACGCGGGTTCTACGGATAGCGAATGCTACCACATAATCTCGTGGAAGTGGTCGACACCGAGAGAGTCGTCGAAATGGGCTGTAGTGCCCTAAAGAGTGTACCGGATCGGTGATGCAGATAGATGGAAGTGTGTCGCGAGCTGAGTTTTCAGGCTTTCCCCGTTCCTCCGAAGTCTTCTTTGACTTGCTTTTCTAGGTTCTTTTTTTTTCGTTTTTCTATTCCCGCAATGACCCCCTGCCGATAGGACAGCTTCAGTCGTCTCCTAAACGACACAAAAAATTAGATACATTTACTTCAGCCAACCTCATTCTGTACTGTACTGACTTTTTCTTTCTCTAAAAGACACATCCGGTATACACTTTTACAAGATCTACTAAAAAGACTGCAACTACCTGACGTGCAGTAGTTTTCTGTTTTTCGCTAACTTCATTTCAACGTATCAGTAGCGTGCGAGATTAGTAGTATAAATACTGATGTTCGGTTAGTGCACACAACTACCCGGTCAGGGAACTTCGCAGCCACGTCCTCAAGTGCAGACTGATACTGAGAAAGCTGGCTCTCGTAGGCCGCGTATGACAGGAGATTGAAACTGAGGTTCAGTGCAGGTTCTTTATTGCGCGATGCACACTCTGGGCCAACAGACTTTGCACGGGGCCCGCCTTAGTTAGATGGCCCGCCGTTAGATGGCGCAGTGTGTCTAGCGAGAAGCACGAGAGCCGAGCCTGGCTCCGGCACGATGCCTTTCTCAGCGTTCGCATGCGCCGGTGCCCCATGCATTTCGGAGGCCACACGCAGGCTCAGTGGCGGTGTCGCTAGATGGCACCAAGTGTTTCTAAAGATGCGCTAAAGAGGAGTTTCGTTGTAGTACGCACCTCATACATAACTCACAATACGTTGTGTCGCTATATTAATTCAATGCTGAACGCATTGCCTCGCTCGACAGTCATCGTGAAATTGGTTCTACGGAATATTTTTGAAGAGACGGAAGAAGAAGAGAGGGGTGGAAGCTTAGAAGCATCTTCAAGAAAAAGTGGGCGTCGGCATATTCCGGAGTCCCCCCCCCCCTCGGGCAGTTCTCATAATTCGTGTATAACTTTGCGAAAGGAAACACTATAAATCCATAGATCTGAATTGCTCAGGATAACCTTCATGATTATCCGCCAACACCGCTTCATGCTGTTTATGTTTAGCACGGGCACTCGACGATGATCCTCCTCTGGTTCTGTTACCGCCAGCTCGGACAACTCCATATTCCTGCAATAGGTTCTGTGTTTGCACTACACAAAAGCACAGCCTTCGAGATCGGCTGCAGTTGTCCAAATTGATTGCCTAAATGAACCATGCACGTAGCCCGGGAAGGTTATACCGGGCACGTGCTCCCCCCCCTCCCCCGAACGAACTTCCTGTGTACGAGGATACATCCACGGCATGAAACGGCGTGCGAAAACACCAGCATCTAGCTTATGAAGATCAAGCGTCACTCATACACGGGTGGTAGCTTGGCGTCATTGAACGGATTGTTGGAGTTTTATAACTGAACAAAAGCTTAATTTTACTGGGGTTTCAGTTACGTAAGATCATATCTAAACTTAAATATGGGATTTTACGTCCTAAACCACGATCTAATTATGAGACATGCCGTAGCGGGGGACTCCTCAGTAAATTGGACCACCTTGGGTTTTTTAACGTGCACCTAAATCTAAGTACACGGGTGGTTTCACGTTTCGCTGCCATTGAAACGCGGCCACCGTGGCCGGGATTCAATCCCAGGACCTCGTGCTCAGCTGCCCAACACCACAGCCACCAATAAACCACGACGGGTTTACATTGTATGAGCCGTAACTTTGGTAAGTAGGCCCATTTTAGATAATACATCCTGTATTGATCTTCCATTTGGAGACGTTAGGATAAAGGATATGATGGAAGCGCGAACGGCTTCATCGTCAGTTTTATGTGTTACGTTTGCTTGTGATGCTAAATGAATATTCAATAGAGATTAGCAGTACAGCTTGGTCAAGCGCGATGGCTTTTTAAATTAAGCTTCCTTAGAAGTACCCATGTCGAATCGGCTCCATTGGCAGGTCTGGTGTGCAATCCCGTATTGTAAAGGGCCTCTCACAAGGCCCGCAGAATGTTTTTGATTATACGCTGCAATTTGTTTCGTGCCCTCTAGGGAGCCCTCTGCCGACATAGCCGAGATATTGGCCTCGAGCTCCACCACTGGAAAAGCTGGCGCCACCGTCGACGTGACGTCCTATTAGGGATCACGTGGACATATTGGCTGCTTCGCGAGCGCCGAAGCGAGCTGAAAACGAAAATTTAAATTCCCTCGTACGCTGCGGTTGTCATTTAGTGGCGAGATTTTCCCGCTTCGAGTGTCTCCTTTACAACGCTTGACAGCACTACAATAGGTAGTGGCTGCTTTTGAAGGCGCGCAACATGGTAGACTACTGCCCGGTGCCGCAGTGCCGGACGTACGTAACGGAGCCCGGTGTCAGCCTTATTCACACGTAGCCGCAGGACAAGAAGCTGCGTGAAGCTTGGCTCGAGAAACATAAAATCGAAAAACAGTCGTCGGCTACAACTCGGGTATGCAGCAAGCACAGACGCGAGGAAGACTTCTGCTACGGCGCCGGGTCTGCGATGTTCGGAAAACGCGCACTGAGACGCTCGCCCGAGTCCACTGCCCGACTAATGTCATGACGGTTTGGTCTATGAACTTGTCAATGCTATAGATATATACTGGCAAGTTCACTGGAGTGGAAAGGGAGCGGTAAGAAGCACATTAAAAAAACCAAGCATATGGTCATGTTTGTGCTATGAATTAATGCACTGGATTACAAAACAGAAGCAGCGGGAAATCGCACGCTGAGAACACCGATTAACATACAGTGCGACGCAACAGGAGAAATAATACTGAAACGACCAAGAATTTAGAAAAAAAAACGATTGAATCGTCGTGACGGCACATGACAGTCCCTGTAGGCGTCAAAGTCTCCACAATGAAATTATTTTTGAACAGCTCTGATAGCGCCCACGCAACAATGGTTGCTTGTATACTGTCCAATGCTCATATTCTCCGGCCTAAAGCTCATGGCACGGTGCGAAAACGCGCGCGCGGCGAAAGCGAAACAGTGTGCGGACATGCATGGACGCGCAGTCGGTCGCTGCGAATCTGTGCTGTCGCTGCATTGAGGCTTCATTTTATTACGCTCTATTTAGTTATATAAACACTATAAGAACGTATTTCAGATAGTTTGCTCTCAGCGTTTACCTACCTTTCATGCAGCAAGAAGCCGGTTCGGGAGACTCCATCGCGGCGACCACGCGCAGTGACGTTCACTGTACGTATTCGGTAAAGAGATAGCGTCTGTAAACGATTCTGTGCTTTCAGTTTGCTCAAGATTATTCTTTAGATAGTAAAAACTTCTCGCGTTTCGAAAGTACTTACAGAAATGTCCGGGAGAGCTCGTGCGTGGTGTTTTCAGTGAGCGCTGGCAGCAAAACCTATGAGGAGCGCGCCGCGTGATCCCTCATACTACGCCAGCGAGCCGCTTCCGACAGAGGGTGACTCCATGACTCCTCGCCGCCATACTCGCCCCGTCTAGCCTGCGCAAGCGAAATTCCTTCCCTGCGTTCTCCCATACGCGACCTCTAGTATTGCGTGACGCATACGTCACAGTCTCCGCCTTCATTTTTTTTTCGCCTCGCCTTTTTTTTTCGGCGCTACGCGTTCCCGCTGACGGCGTCGCGCGCGAGCTGTTGTCTCGTTCGCGCAGCGCACGATTTTGCGCTCTGTGCACGAGGAAACTTGATTAGCGGTATAATTCAGTGCTACACAAAAACTAAGGGACAACAATCGGATCGCAGAGCATGAATACGCGCTGGAACAGGTCAGAAAATGGCATAGTGGGACCCTTAGAAGGACGTTCTGTCTGCGAGTAGACTTCAGAAACGCCATGTCAGAGCAGATACAATAATTTACTAAAATATGGGATATCTAGCTGGCTACGTAAATGGTTGATGTTCTGCTCGTCGTAGATGTGTTGCTGTTACAGGCGGGCATTAGCCATGCCTGCATAGCTTCATCTGCATACCATTTGTACAAGAGTTTACAGTCACCTAAACAAGCGAGAATGAAATGCGCAACTTTTCTTTTGCACTACGCGCAGTTCTCCTGCAGGGAACAATGTCGGTTGCGCTATCGGCTGTGAAAAATCTCTTTCTCATCATTTTGCCAGTAAACATTTACCTCCTTGCAGGGAACGTTCGTCAGTACCAGATGTAGGGCTGTGTGTGCACTTCGTCATTACAGTCTTTTCACAGACTTTGCAAAAGCGTCTCTGCGGGGTTACAGCGCCCGTGGCAGGCTTGAAAGGACAACTTAGGCAAATGGTTTTTTGCCAACTTCTTATGTGCCATGTCAACGCAAAACGCACTGAAGAATCTGAGATCGTTTTTCGAAGCGAGGGTAGGGTCAGAGAAAGCTATGTCTCTTCGCATCCGCACTGGGTACAGAGGAGTGATACAGCCATTTTTATGTGATGACCCCATGAATTATTTCAATGTATGAAATCCTCTAGAAGCCTGCCCAGAAAGTCATGCGCCAAAAAAGCCATGCGAGCTCTCTTACAGTGCAACACGACAGAAACGAGAGTTGGACCATATACGCAATTTGCCTAGTGCGTGCGAATAATCTAAGCTTCTGCCCTCTCTCTTTATCTCTCGCTGTGATATAAAGGCAGTACGCAGGGATAAGGTACCTAACAAAGGCTGGTCAACGTTTCGATAGGAGGACCCAGCTTCGTCAATGGCTGCCTTGCAGTTCTCGACATGTTAGGTTTGACGTGTTAATAGAGTGACGTACAAAGGGGTATACATAGCTCAAGAATGACACAAGGAGGAAGCAGGAACACGGGACGAGCGCTAACTTTCAACAATTTATTTATTGCAGCTGGTGAGTTAACTGGCATATATGCTCACTGGCACGCCACTGGAACAGACACACAGAAGGGAAGGAGGGCGTCACTGAGGCCAGACTTCCTCCTCACCTTCAGTGTGTCTGTTGCAGTGGCGTCCCAGTGAGTATATATGCGCTCACCAGCTGCAATAACAATTTTGTTGAAAGTGAGCGCTCGTCCCGTGTTCCTCCTTCGTCCTTGTGTCATTCTTGCGCTATGTATCCTCTCGGATAGGAAGGCTGGTTTTCCTTCCTTTATTCACTACTGCCTATGTAACATTACAAGCTTCTTGAAATTTTCTTTTTGCCGTCATTCTGGATTCCTTTAAGCGTTGTGTGCATACACTTAAACCTGGACTGCCTGTAGCGAACCTTTACGGCGAAGTTTGTGTATAATAAATGGACACTGCGGCATGGCGGCTGTTGTTCGCTGGCTTGGGTTACATGGAGTGAAAGAAAGAACAAGCGGACGCCACCGCGTGGTCGCCGCCAAGCGGTCACTGACCCAGGCTCACCCGCGTGTTCTCTTTTTAGAGCGCAGCTCTTTGGCGTCCGTTCCTGGGTTTCGCGTCGTCGTCGGCGTTGTCGTCGGCCTCGTAACCAGCTCGCCGTCGAATCTGCTCCGCCGCCGCGCATGCGCGCTGTCGGCTCTCCGGGCGAGGGAGGATGATGGAAGGGAGGAGGAGAGACTGTGGAGGAGGGCTGGCTACACAAATGGCTCTTTGGCGTCCGTTCCTGGGTTTCGCGTCGTCGTCGGCGTTGTCGTCGGCCTCGTAACCAGCTCCGCCCCCCTTTCATCCCCCCAGCGCTAGCAGCGACCGACTGATACCGCTTTCGTGAGTCCGCTACCGCACTCACGAAAGACGTCGTGCACTTCCTGCAACTCGCATTAACCGTCCATCGATCCACACCAATGTTAGTAGTGGGGGACTTTAATGTTGACATAAAGACAAACAGCAATTTCCTAACACTTATGCGGGAGAAGATCCCGTTCCTCTCGCTCGTAACGCGTCCCACTGCTGTGACAACCTCGCGAGGCACTTGTATAGATCTCGTCTTTGAGAATCAAGCATTGGTGTACCAAGTCGAACATATATCAGTCTATTTCTCCGACCACAAAGCTTCCTTCATGACTGTCAAGAACTGTTAGTGGAGTCTTTGTTAAAGGAATACGTGTGAAAAATAAAAAAAAAATTCTGTGATAGCGCATACATGTGTTGCTCGATTTCTTTGCCTCAATCTATCGAAAAGGTGAAACAGCTTATTTGCTGCGCTCAAATTTCGCATTATGAAGTAACGTAATCGTCGGTAATTTTTTTTTCTCTTTCTATTTTAACAAACAAGAATATAAAAGGTGTTTCATGCTATCACTTTGTCAGTTGTAAGTAGGGAAAAAAAGCTTCCCTAAATGCGTCTACAAACAATCTCTGCTCTTTTTGTGCGCTCTACCGGAAATCAGAGCGAGATCGCTTCCCGCAACCTCCGGCAAGCGCGCCTAGCGCATTTGACGCTCCCGGCGGCGAACATCGCCCGGCGAACTTTTTCTGTCCGGGCCAGTCGCCGGCATGCGTCAAATTTTGGACTCCGGGCGTCGGCCATTCGCCGCCGGGCGAACTTCGTTGCTACGGCGCCGGATTTTCGCGCCATGCGGCCCGGTCTTTTTGATTTAATTAAGGGCCGATTTACGCTCCAGCCGCCCATCGCCGCAAGCCGCACAGCGCGCTTGCGGTCGCGCGAAAAATTGCACATGTCGAACACTTGTGCACAAATTTCTGTTTACACTTTGTACACAGTCTAAACCGTACACATTGTAAACCGAAATTTGTGCAGAAGTGCTCGACATGTGCAATTTTTCGCGCGACCACACGCGTGCCGTGCGGCTTGTGGTGATGGGCGGCTCGAGCGTAAATAGGGCTAAGGCATCTGATTAGTGACGTTCATGCAGGCTACCGCCCAGCGTTGATAAAGAAAGTAGGTTCTGCCGACGACCAGTGGCGTAGCTAGGTCGTCTGGCACCCGGGGCCCATAATTCTGTCATCCCCCCCCCCGGGGTAGCCGGCGGAAAGAGCGGTGTCTTCAGACGTATATGACATCCCCCCCCCTCCACAGGCCCCCGGCTCCAGGGCCCACGGCCCCCCGGCCCCGCCTATTGCTACGCCACTGCCGACGACCACCTTAGGCATCGCCGTCTGAGGAAGCGCCAGGTGGAGGGCCCTTCGAAACGAGCAAGAAACGCCGTGACCGCGCGGGTCACGCACACTGAGTCTCTAACACACCCCGTGCTTAATAAAGGCACCTATTTGTGATTACGTACACTCTTTCTGCAGCAATAATCACCTTCAGTGATCGCGTAGTGGAATACAAAGATCGAGTGGATGGATGGATACAACTTTATTGAACGTCCGCCAAGGTATAACGCGACTTGGGCTTGTGTATCCCACAATGGAACGTCAAGCACCCGCCTCAGCATCGTCTCATGGGCTTGCTGAACTGCCCACATCTGGATTCCGAGGCCTGAACTGCGCAGAGTGGTGCCCCACTTCGACGACAGGGTCTCCGGCGTAACTGCCATCCTTCCTATATTTACATTGCACTCCCACAATATGTGTTCGTATGTTGCTGGCTCTTCGTGGCACAATTTGCACATGTCGTCCTGATGCTTGTCTGGGCAGATATGTTTCAGATGGAATGGGTTAGGAGAGGAGTTCCTCTGGAGCTGTCTCCAGGCGACGGCCTGCCTTCTGTTCTATTTGGGACTCGGCGGTGGGTATATCCTTCTGGTCAATATTCGTAGGACACGGGTACTGACGCACAATAAAGGAAAGATAGAGGAAAAACGAAAGATAAGATAAAACAGGGAAACCAGGAACCAGAAGAAGCGATGAACGAAGAGTTACGTGGCCAAGAATAGATGAAGATGATTATACAATCCTTCCGCCATTTCAAAGCTGTTAAGTGCCACTTTTCAGAGGTTGTAGTAGGCCTCTGGTATAAGTCTGCTTCCACCTGACACATTTTGCGCCATATATAAATCTTATCAGTGCGAAATAAAAGCAGCCTCAGAATCAGATCAAAGCAGACTCGCGATTAAAGCTCGTTCTAAATTTTTTGAGGTCCTGACAAAATGTGCGCACTCGGCATTGACCGATATAAAGCTGCGTTCGCTGCCACATCTCAGTGCTGCTCTGGTTAGCCTTTCATTCACGCGGGGTCTACGGATAGCGAATCCTACCACATGATCTCCTGGAAGTGGTCGACATCGAGAGAGTCGTCGAAATGGGCTGCAGTGCGCTAAAGAGTGTACCGGAGCGGTGATGCAGATAGATGGAAGTGTGTCGTGAGCTCAGTTTTCAGGCTTTCCCCGCTCCTCGGAAGGCTTCTTTGACCTGCTTTTCTGGGTTCTTTTTTTTTCGTTTTTCTATTCCCGCAATGACCCCCTGCCGATAGGACAGCTTCAGTCGTCTCGTAAGCGACACAAAAAATTAGATACATTTCCTTCAGCCAACCTCATGCTGTACTGTACTGACTTTTTCTTTCTCTAACAGACACACCCGGTATACACTTTTAAAAGATCTACTAAAAAGACTGCAACTACCTGATGAGCAGTAGTTTTCCGTTTTTCGCTAACTTCATTTCAACGTATTAGTTGCGTGCGAGATTAGTAATATAAATATTGATGTTCGGTTAGTGCACACAACTACCCGGTCAGTGAACTTCGCAGCCACGTCCTCAAGTGCAGACTGATACTGAGAAAGCTGGCTCTCGTAGGCCGCGTATGACAGGAGATTTTGACTGAGGTTCAGCGCAGGTTCCTTATTGCGCGATGCGCACTGTCGGCCAACAGACTTTGTACGGGGACCGCCTTAGTTAGATGGCCCGCCGTTAGATGGCGCAGTGTGTCTAGCGAGAAGCACGAGAGCGGAGCCCGGCTCCGGCACGACGCCTTTCTCAGCGTTCGCATGCGCCGGTGCGCCATGCATTTCGGGGGCCACACGCAGGCTCAGTGGCGGTGTCGCTAGATGGCACCAAGTGTTTCTAAAGATGCGCGAAAGAGGAGTTTCGTTGTAGTACGCACCTCATACATAACTCACAATACGTTGTGTCGCTATATTAATGCAAGGCAGAACGCATTAGCCTCGTTCGGCAGTCATCGTGAAATGGGTTCTGCGGAATATTCTCGAAGAGGCGGAGGGAGGGGAGGGGGGTGGAAGCTTAGAAGCATGTTGAAGAAACAGTGGGCATGGGCATAATCTGGAGACCCCCCCTGGGCAGTTCTCATAATTCGTGTATTACTTTGCGAAGGGAAACACTATAAATTCATAGATCTGAATTGCTCAGGATAACCTTCATGATTATCCGCCAACACCGATTCATGCAGTATACGTTTAGCACGGGCGCTCGATGATGAGCCTCCTCCAGTTATGTTACCGCCAGCTCGGGCAACTTCCACTCACTGCAATAACTTTCTGTGTTTGCACTACAAAAAAGCACAGCCTTCCAGATCGGCTGCAGTTGTCTAAATTGATTGCCTAAATGATCCAGGGAAGGTTACACCGGGCATGTGTTCCCCACCCCCCGAAGATTCTGTGTACGAGGATACCCCCATGGCATGAAACGGCGTGCGAAAACACCAGCGTCTAGCTTATGAAGATCAGAGAGAGAAAGAAGTTTAATGACACGAAATGCCGAGAGGTCGGCCTGAGGTATATTCCTCTAGCCAGCTACTCGGCATTGGGGGAAGGGGAAGTGGGAAAGAAAGAGGGAAGAAAGAGGTGCATGATGGGTGACGATGACGATAGAAGGAAGATGTAGAAAATATGGCAAGCAATTGGGCATGCTCAAAGTCTGCAGTCCAGGCCCGTAATTTTTAAAAAGTTCAGTAATGCCTTGATGGCCTTAAAACTCGACTGAGCGTCTGGCCAAGAGCCTAAAATAACATCCTCCGACAACGGTGCGCTGTCGAGACGCGTAAGGTCCTTGACCAACCTATCACGCTCTTCGACAAACTTAGGGCAGTCACAAAGCACATGACCTATAGTATCAGTCACATTGCACACCTCACAGTGTCAAGCGTCTATAATACACGGGTGGTAGCTTGGCGTCATTGGGCGGATTGTTAGAGCTTAATAACTGAACAAAAGCTTCATTTTACTTGAATTTCAGGTACGTAGGATAAATCTAAACTTAAATTATGAGATTTTACATCCTAAAACGACGATCTAATTATGAGACACGCCTCACTAATTCCCCAGTAATTTGGACCAGTTTGGGTTCTTTAACGTGCACCTAAATCTAAGTACACGGGTGGTTCCGCATTTCACTCCCATTAAAATGCGGCCACCGTGGCCAGGATTCGATCCCACAACCTCGCGCTCAGCAGCGCTACACTACAGCCACTAAGCAACCACAGCGGCTTTACTTCGTATGAGCCACAACTTTGGCAAGTAGACCCATATCAGATGGTACAACTTGTATTGATCTTCCGTTTGGAGATTTTAGGATAAAGGATGTGACGGAATCTTTAAGATCTTCATCGTCAGTTTTAAATGTTATGTTTGCTCCTGATTCTAACTTGATATGGAAAAGAAATCAGCAGTACAGCCAGCTCAAGTGCGGTGGCTTTCTAAATTGAAGTATCTTAAAAGCTCCCGAATTGAATCGGCTTCATTGGCAAAACAACAGGCGTTTTCGTGCTTCTTGAAAGCGGCCTCACAAGGCCCCAAAGGAAATTTTGCTTATACGCTGGAAGTTGTTACGTGTCACCTAGGGAGCCTTCGCCCGCAAAAACGTTTCAAATGACATGACATGACAAGAACTTTATTTGAGTCCTGAGGGACTGAGACTTCGGGGAGCCAAACCGAAGGCTCCCGAAGATCAAGTCGGTGGCTCCGCCCACGATGGAACCGGGAGATTAAGTCCCGCGGCAATGTCGTGGGCCCTCTGGACAGCCTGGAGTTGAACGTTGAGATTGCTGCTCTTGAGAGAGTCCTGCCATTGTTCTCTCGTGATGGGTGGAGAGGCGTTAAGGGCTGGGCACAGCCAGAGCATGTGGTCAAAGGAGCATGAGTCATGACCACATTTGGGGCACGACTGTGAGTGTTCAGGATCTATCCTGTGAAGAGACCGAGGAGTGGGATATGTACGGGTTTGCAGGAGTCTTAGTGTGGTAGCCTGAGGTTTATTCAATTTGGGGTGAGGGGGTGGAAATGTCCTCCTGCCTAGTCGATAATGAGAAACAATTTCGTGGAATGTACTTAATGGATCTTTGTGGATGTTGACCTCGTTCCAAGCCTGGCTACCCGCGACAGCGCGGTGCGTGAAATCGCGCGCTCTCCGGTGGGCCTGCTCGTTAGGATTACATCCAAGCGGGTTAATTGAGCTGTCTAGATGGGCTGGGAACCACGAGATTTGGTATCCTCCTTCGGTACTCTCCCTAGTCCTTTGTAGTGCTTTGATCACAATACTGTACGCCTGTTCAGATATGAGGGCGGACGAGAACGATCTAACCGCGGTGCGCGAGTCCGAGAAGATGATAGCGATCGCCCCATTATTTTTGAGTGCCGCGATTTGCAGCAGGCGGGATCCACTGCCAAGCAAGGCCTCTCCCCACTCGTCCCGTCTAGCCTGCGCAAGCAAAATTGCTTCCCTGCGTTCTCCCATACCGGATCTCGAGGATCGCGTGACGCATACGTCACAGGTCCCACCTCCATATTTTTCTCCTCTTTTTTTTCTTTTTTTTTGCGGCGCTACGCGTTTTCGCTGACGGCGTCGCGCGCTAGCTGTTGTCTCGTTCGCGGAGCAACGATTTTGCGCTCTGTGCACGAGGACACATGTCTATACGCTGGAGAAGGGCGGTCGCCCGGGCAAGGTGCCAGCCTCTGTTGTGGTCAGGTTGTACGTTTCGCGAAATAGGGACGATCGTGGTGAAGCATCGGATCTCGCGGGGAAGCGGCGACTACTTCGGTGGATCCCTGTCGTCGAGGAGAAGTAGCCGAGCTCGCGAAGAATGTGGCGGCCCGTCTTGGTGGTCGTGAGTCGGGTCACCTGCGTTCGCTCCTGAGCCTTGGCGATCTATTCCAGCGTGTTGTGCACGCCGAGCGTGCGGATGTTGAGGAGGAGGATGAAAAGGAAAGAAGGAAAGGTAGGGAGGCTATCCAGACGCGCGTCTGATTTGCTACCCTAGTCAGGGGAAGGGATTTAAGGGAAGAAAAGAAAGGAGAGGGAGGGCAGATGGCACTATTGGTGTGAGTACATCCGGATGTCGATAACATCACGCCTATAATCGGTCACTGAGGCCAGTCGCTTTCATGAAATGTAGCAGTGCCCGCGTCGCTTTATAAGCCTGCGACGCATCGGGCCATGGTCCGACAATCTTAGTCTCTGTAGATGGTCTGTTATCTATTCGGTTTAAGACCCTCTGAAGAACGTCGCGTTCGTTGTCATAGAGATCACAAAAACACAACGCGTGCTCAATCGTCTCTTAACAGTTGCACGAGTCACAGATAGGGGTGTCGGACATTCCAATCAGGAATGAGTAGGTTTTCGTAAAAGCCACCCTTACCAGAGGCAGCACAGTAAAGTTGCGTCACAGCGGGAGAAGTTCGATGAAATCTGGAGCTTCAATGTGGGATACAACCGGTGAAGACTGCAGTTGGAGAAAATCGGGGTGTTCCACAAAGGTTCAGTCTTGGAAGTTCTATATGGAAGTGGAGATCTGAAGGCCGAGTGCCCGTTTCGCTACCTTTCGAATGAGGACGTCGAGGTTATTGCGCTCAGCGCGTATAGCCAATTGTGCATGACAGCGACGTAGGTGAAGTGGCAGAGAACAAACGCGTGTACGAGACGTAGTAGGTTGTCTTGTTTGAGGCTGTGCTGACAGTCAGCCACTCTGCATACGAGTCTTATGGCGCTCTCCGTCTTGGTCTTGGGCTTGTGCACCGTTTGGGTGTTGGTTCCGCGGGACGCATTGATCATGCCGAAGACCCTAATCGAGTCTTTCTTTGGGACGGTACGACCTTCCCTGGTGTGAAGGGTGATGTTGCGTTCGGCCAGGGGTTTCACTCTTTGGGCTTGGCGCCCGGTGTTTGGGCAACGACAGTAACAGTTCCCACTTTGGCGGGGTAGCACTTGAGACCAACCAGTGTGTTTGAGGTAGGACTCGGCGGTTTCGATGGCCTCCTGCAGGGCGGATCAGATGAACCCATCGGACCCTGTGGAGCACCAGATGGTTATGCCGTTCGCATAAATGGTGTGGTTTAGCCCATCAACGATTATTGTTGTGAGGCAAATATGCCCCCTAAAGGGTGCAACTGCTTTCAGGGTTTTATCCTTGCTTCGTACAGCTACCTACTCATTTTCTATCGCAATCAGTGCTTCGCGTTTCAGCGATACTGCGAATGTTTGTTCAAAAGCTTAAGACACGACGATGGGCGAAGTTCCAGGAAGCCACCGCACCAACGATGATGGCGTCAACGGTCCCTCGTTCATACCGCTGTGTGAGGTGTTGATGCACGGGCTCGTACTTCGAAATCTTAGTCTCGCAGGCTTCGCAGGACGCGTGGTGGCAGTTCTGTCAAAATGGCAATCGTGTCTAGTTTACTCCGGCTCCTCGGGGCCGCACTCCCGTCGTCCACGCGAATGACAATAAATGTGTTCGTACCTTTGTTTGAAAAAGTACGTGTCAACTCTGTGTCGTGCGCTAAACAGGTTGGCTTGTCATCCAGCCTCACAAAGTGGAATTCCTCACGATTTTTTACAGCGAAGCCATATACAGGGTGTCCCAGTAAACTTTAGCCAGAGTTTAAAAATATGCATATGCCACTTAGCTGGAAAGCACAAAGCTAATGTTGTTTGCCGTCCCTTCGCGATGGTGAAACTATTTCTTTTTCATCCCGCGTAATTAGATATTTAGTGTTAATTAAATGTTCAACTTCAGAAATATGGTAATTAGATAATAAGCGTCAAATAGAAGATTGTTGAGCGATTTTAAAAACTCCCCACGCAGCTTTCTGTTCCTCAATGCGTGATTTACATAATAGTGTTTTTCTGAGCGTGACCGAAGCCCGCGAAATGCCTCGTGCAGCCACTCGCGCGGCTATTTTGCGTGCATTTGCGGGCTTCTTGCACGCTTGCAAAAACACTATTGTGTAGCACGTATTGAAGAACAGAAAGCTATATCGCCAGTTTTTCATGCTGCTCTACAATTTTCTCACTGACGTTTTTCATATAATTATAATATAAAGAAGCTGATTAACTACTTATGAGTAGTTATCTAATTAGGCGGGTTGAAAACAAAAATAATTTTAGTATCTCCAAGCGGCGGCTATCAACATTACCTTTGTTCTCTCCAGCTACGTGGCATTTGCATATTTTGTACACTCAGGTCAACTTTATCCAGGACACCCTACACAGCTACCCTCCGGTGGTGGTCGATGTCCGTCGGTCTACGCGTCGTATCGGCACGAAGATATTTTCATCTCCAGTTTCTCGTGAACGTTCTGTAACTATCAATCTAATGTAGGTATTTAAAATAATTACGCTGAAATTGCCCGCTAAGCCATCTCCATAAGCACGCTGAGTTTCATTTACTTGTCATTATTAGTTCACAGTGAACTTGTAAACGTTACAGAATTCCCATCTGCTGTCAATAGATTGCCGTGTATGGACGCAGCATGGTTACAGAAAACGGCGGTAACTGTTGCTTTGTCGAAAATGTCCCGAAATAAATTATTTGACAATTAGCCACTGAGACGACTCTAACAGTACCACCTACATTTCAACATAGTTTCACCTACTTTTCTTAATTACGCAGCCCACAGCGAAATTGAAAATATTGCGGGATTCCAATCGGCCATGCCGCCGAACATTCACACGTCGCTACTTCATGAAAGAATAAGAATAGATCACTCCACAGTCAAACGATACTTTCGTTGTCTAATAATAATAATAATAATAATAATAATAATAATAATAATAATAATAATAATAATAATAATAATAATGATAATAATAATAATAATAATAATAATAATTAATAATAATAATAATAATAATAATAATAATAATAATAATAATAGTAAAGTTACATATATGCGTCTTTTGAGGTAAAACAGAGCATAGCTTCGCTGCTCTTCCTTCATATAGTGGTCGGGATGAATTTTTTTACAGCCAAATCAGTAGCCATCTTCCAGTATCTTTGATCACTTCATCTTCCTTGTTATCGCCCTTGTCGCGAATACGTGTTCTGCTCGTTATTGTTCTCGCTTCAATCAAACATGTCGCGACTGAAAGCTGCCCGTTTTGGTCAGCTGAGACTAGCACGGTATGCTTAAGTCAGTTGACGGCGTATTCTCTAATAGTTCGGCGTTGCGCTGCGATGAACACAGCGGTCGGAGTCTGCGATGACGAATGGGCCTCTTCCGCAGAACAAATGCCATTACGGCGATGTTGAGCCAAACGCCAGGGAAAGTGGGTTCTCTCGGAAAGTGGGAAAGCAATGCCCTGTTGCAGATGCAATGTTCTGGGTCTGCAATAGTGTACCTCCTGGCCATTTCCTCCTTGGCCTAGGCAATCTGCATGCGCCGGGCATTTTAAGGGGTTACGTGGCCGAAGGCCTTTTTTCACAGCCAGGTCGCACATCGTTTCGTGCTATGCATCCTGTTACACAGATTATTTTTAATGCGATTAGCATTCTTAAGGCACTTCAAGCATCTTCAGAGGGCTATCTATCTATCTATCTATCTATCTATCTATCTATCTATCTATCTATCTATCTATCTATCTATCTATCTATCTATCTATCTATCTATCTATCTATCTATCTATCTATCTATCTATCTATCTATCTATCTATCTATCTATCTATCTATTTTCTCGCCTACTTGAGTCAATGCGTATTCCATGGTTGAATGGGTAGAGTATCGGACTATTGTGTTGAGTGAACAGGGCTCGAAAGCAACTGTGGAAGAAACATGAATCGCTGAGCACTTGGCAACGAGTATATATGTGCCGCTCTTCAACGAACCTCTTTAACACCGACATAGGTCACTGTAGGCCAGGCAGTGGGTAGGTATCTCTCTTCAAAGAAACTCTTAGACGCAGACTTGGCGCACCTGACTTCACCAGTGCAGGTCTTCAACGAACCTCTTCGATAACGACTTAGGTCAATGGGCGTATGTCATCAGGTCTGTGCCGCTCTTCAATGAACGTCGTTGACGCCAACTTAGGTAACTGGGTGTGCGCCACTGGGAATGCGCCACTCTGCAATACAATGACAAGAAGATCCCTTAAGTTTATCTAATGCCGGGCGACATCAAGGCCACGTCTCGCGGTTTCCTCAAGTACAATAACCGACGTTCTAGCAGGCTACGCCACAAATACACTCTATATGGACCGATTTTTATTGAACGTCTTTCACTCCAATGTTTAAAGAGCTGCGCTATGAATTCTTTTGGTATGTGTCACTCTTCGAGGAACCTCGTTCCCTAAGAAATTTATATTTTCTTGTTTTTTCGCACTGTTCCATATTTTTATCGCACGGTCTGTAAAGTCACCTTAACCAATGCTTGATCTGTATCTCGTTTTTTTCTTTCATTTTGTTCATGTATGGGAGTCCCCTTGACAGTTTCTAACTTTGGGGCTCCGTGTGTAGTGCTAATGTTGTATACAATTCTTTAAAACTGACATCGTTGATGAATAATCCGGCATAATCCGGAGCCCCCCCCCCTCCCCCCCTTGGGCATTTCTCATAATTCGTGTGTTACTTTGCGAAGGGAAACACCGTAATTTCATAGATCAGAATCTCTCAGGACAACCTTCATGATTTTCCGCCAACAGCGCTTCATGCTGTTTACGTTTAGCACGGACACTCGACGATGACCCTCCTCCAGTTCTGTTACCGCCAGCTCGGGCAACTTCCAATTCCTGCAATAACTTTCTGTGCTTGCACTACACAAAAGCACAGCCTTCGAGATCGGCTGCTGTTGTCTAAATTGATTGCCTAAATGAACCAGGCGTGTAGCCAGGGAGGGTTACACCGGGCACGGGCTCCCCACCAACCGAAGTTTCTGTGTACGAGGATATTTCCACGGCGTGAAACATGAGACAGTGTGCGAAAACACCAGCATCTAGCTTATGAACATCAAACCCTTCTCATACACGGGTGATAGCTTTGCGTCACTGGGCGGATTGTTGGAGCTTTACAACTGAACAAAAGCTTCATTTTACTTGGGTTTCAGGTATGCAAGATCGTATCTAAACTTAAATTATGGGATTGTACGTCCTGAACTACGATCTAATTATGAGACACGCCGTAGATGGGGGACTCCGCAGTAATTTGGACCATCTTGGGTTTTGTTAACGTGCACCTAAATCTAAGTACACGGGTGGTTCCGCGTTTCGCGTCCATTGAAACGCGGCCACCGTGGCCGGGATTGAATCCCAGCACCTCGTGCTCAGCTGCCCAACAGCACAGTTACTAAGCAACCACGGCGAGTTTACATTGTATAAGCCATAACTTTGGTAAGTAGACCCATTTTATATGGTACATCCTGTATTGATCTTCCATTTTGAAGTGTTAGGATAAAGGATACGATGGAATTTTGAAGGGCTTGATCGTCAATTTTATTTGTCATGTTTACTCGTGATGCTAAATGGATATGCAAAAGACATTAGCAGTGCAATGAGATCAAGCGCAATGGCTTTTTAAATTAAGGTTCCCTAGAAGCACCCGTTACAAATCGGCTCCATCGGTATTACTTGTTGTTGGCTTTCATCCATAAAAGGGCCTCTCACAAGGCCCCAAAGAAATTGTTGGTTATACCCTGGAAATTCTTTCGTGTGCTCCAGGTAGCCTTCTGCTGCAAAAAGTATGGAATTGGCGCATTAATAGCCGAGATATAAATATTTCAGTGCCGAGAACCCATGATTTCAGCAGGCGGAACCCACTGCCAAGCAAGTCGCTTTCTCCACTCGCCCCGTCTAGCCTGCGCAAGCGAAATTCCTTCCGTGCGTTCTCCCATACTGGACCTCGAGTATCGCGTGACGCATACGTTACAGGCTCCGCCTTCATTTCTTTTTTTTTTTTTTCGGCGCTACGCGTTTTCGTCGACGGCTCTCGCGCGAGCTGTTGTCTCGTTCGCACAGCGCACGATTTGGCGCTCTGTGCACAAGGAAACATGACTAGCGTTATAATTCTGTGCTACACGAATACTGAGAGTCAACAACAAGGGGATCGGAGATGATGAACACGCGCTGGAACACGTTAGAAAATGGCATAGTGGGAGCCTTGGAAGGACGTTCTGTCTGCAGCTTGACGTCAGAAACGCCATGTCAGAGCTGATACAATAATTCACTAAAGTATAGGATAACTAGCTGGCTACATAAATGGTTGATGTACTGCTGGTCGTAGATGTGTTGCTGTTACAGGCGGGCATTAGCCTTGCCTGCACAGCTTCCCTATTTGCATACCTCTTGTACAAGAGTTTACAGTCACCTAAACAAGCGAGAAAGAAATGCGAAACTTTTTTTTTTGCACTACGCGCAGTTCTTATGCAGGGAACACTGTCCGTTGCCCTGTCGGCTGTGAAAAAATATTTCTCTCATCATTTTGCCAGTAAACATTTACCTCCGTGCAGGGAATGTTCGTCAGTACCAGATGTAGGGCTGTGTTTGCACTTCGTCATTACAGTCTTTTCACAGATTTTGCAAATGCTTCTCTGCGGGGGTGTTACAGAGCCCGTGGCAGGCTTGAAAGGACAAGCTCAGGCAAATAGTTTTTACGAACTTCTTATGTGCCATGTCAACGCAAAACGCACTGAAGAATCTGAGATCGTTATTCGAAGCGAGGGTAGTGTCAGAGAAAGCTATGTCTCTTCGCATCCGCACTGAGTACAGAGGAGTGATACGGCCAGTTTTATGTGACAATTGCATGAATTATTTAAATGTATGAAATCCTCTAAGAGCCTGCCCAGAAAGTCATGCGCCAAGAAAGCCATGCATGCTCTCTTACAGTGCAACACGAAAGAAACCAGAGTCAGACCATATACGCAATTTGCCTAGTGCGTGCGAATAATCTAAGCTCCTGTCCTCTCTCTCCATATCTCGCTCTGATAAAAAGGCTGCGCGAAGGGATAAGGTGCCTCACAAAGGCTAGTCAACGTTTCGATAGGAGGACATATCTTCGTCAATGGCTGCCATGCAGTTCTCAACATGTTAGCTTTAACGAGTTAATAGAGTGACGTACAAAGGGGTATACATAGCTCAAGAATGACACAAGGAGGAAGCAGCAACACGGGACGAGCGCTAACTGTCAACGATTGATTTATTGCAGCTGGTGAGTTCACTGGCATATATGCTCACTGGCACGCCACTGCAACAGACACACAGAAGGGAAGGAGGGAGTCACTGAGGCCAGACTTCCTCCTTCCCTTCAGTGTGTCTGTCGCAGTGGCGTCCCAGTGAGTATATGTGCGCTCACCAGCTGCAATAAATATTTTGTTGAAAGTTAGCGCTCGTCCCGTGTTCCTGCTTCGTCCTTGTGTCATTCTTACGCTATGTATACTTTCGGATAGGAAGGCTGGTTTTACTTCCTTTATTCAGTACTCCGTACGTAACATTACAAGCTTCTTGAAATTTTCTTTTTACCTTTATTCTGGATTCCTTAAGAGTTGTGCGGATACATTTAAACCTGGGCTACTTGTAGCGAGCCTTTACGGCGACGTTTGTGCATAATAAATGAACGCTGCGGCATGGCGGCTGTTGTTCGCTGGCTTGGGTTACATGGAGTGAAAGAAAGAACAAGCGGACGCCACCGCGTGGTCGCCGCCAAGCGGTCACTGAGGCCAGACTCACCAGCTTGTTCTCTTTTTTTCATTTTTAACAAAGAAGAGTACAAAAGTGTTTTCGTGCTATCATTTTGTCAGTTGTAAGTTGTAACAAACAATTTCTGCTCCTTTTGTGTGCTCTACCTGAAATCAGAGTGAGATCGCTTCTCGCAACCTCTGGCAAGCACGCCTAGCGAATTCCACGCAACCGGCGGCAAACATCGCCGGGCGAACTTTTTCTGACCGGGCCAGCCGGCGGCGGCCGTCAGATTTTGGACTCCGGGCGTCAGCCATTCACCGCCGGGCGAACTTCGTTGCTATGGGGCCGAATTTTCACGCCATGCGGCCCGGTCTCTTTGATTTAGTTAAGGCATCTGATTAGCTACGTTCATGCAGGCCACCGCTCGGCGTTGATAAAGCAAGTAGGTTCTGCCGACGACCACGTTAGGCTTCGTCGTCTGAGGAAGCGCCAGGTGGAGGGCCCTTCGAAACGAGCAAGAAACGCCGTGACCGCGCGGGTCACGCACACTGAGTCTATAACACACGGCTTGCTTATTAAAGAGGCCTATTTGTCGTTACGTTCATTCATCCTGCAGCAATAATCACCTTCAGTGATCGCCTAGTGGAATACAAAGATCGAGTGGATCGATGGATACAACTTTATTGAACGTCCGGCAAGGTTAAACGCGACTTGGGCTTGTGTATCCCACAATGGAACGTCAAGCACGCGCCTCAGCATCGTCTCATGGGCTTGCTGAACTGTCCACATCTGGATTCCGAGGCCTGAACTGCGCAGAGTGGTGCCCCACTTCGACGGCAGGGTCTCCGGCGTAACTGCCATCCTTCCTATATTTACATTGCACTCCCACAATATGTGTTCGAATGTTGCTGGCCCTTCGTGGCACAATTTGCACATGTCGTCCTGATGCTTGTCTGGGCAGATATGTTTCAGATGGAATGGGTTAGGAAAGGAGTTCCTCTGGAGCTGTCTCCAAACAACGGCCTGCCTTCTGTTCTATTTGGGACTCGGCGGTGGGTATATCTTTCTGGTCAATATTCGTAGGACACGGGTACTGACGCACAATAAAGTAAGGAAAGATACAGGAAAAACGAAAGATAAGATAAAACAGGGAAACCAGGAGCCAGAAGAAGCGATGAACGAAGAGTTACGTGGCCAAGAATAGATGAAGATGTTTATAAAACCTTCCGCCATTTCAAAGCTGTTAAGTGCCACTTCTCAGACGATGGTATAAGTCTGCTTCCACCTGACACATTTTGCGCCATATATAAATCTGATCAGTGCGAAACAAAAGCAGCCTCAGAATCAGATCAAAGGAGACTCATGATTAAAGCTCGTTCTAAAATTTTTGAGGTCCTGACAGAATGTGCGCACTCTGCATTGACCGATATAAAGCTGCGTTCGCTGCCACATCGCAGTGCTGCCCTGGTTATCCTTTCATACGCGCGGGGTCTACGGATAGCGAATCCTACCACTTGATCTCGTGGAAGTGGTCGATATCGAGAGAGTCGTCGAAATGGGTTGTAGTGCGCTAACGAGTGTACCGGAGCGGTGATGCAGATAGATGGAAGTGTGTCCCGAGCTCAGTTTTCAGACTTTCCCCGTTCCTCCGAAGGCTTCTTTGACCTGCTTTTCCGTGTTCTTTTTTTTAGTTTTTCTATTCCCGCAATGACCCCCTGCCGATAGGACAGCTTCAGTCGTCTCATAAACGACACAAAAAATTAGATACATTTACTTCAGCCAACCTCATGCTGTACCGTACTGACTTTTTCTTTTCTAACAGACACACCCGGTATACACTCTTAAAAGATCTACTAAAAAGACTGCAACTACCTGACGAGCAGTAGTTTTCTGTTTTTCGCTAACTTCATTTCAACGTATTAGTAGCGTGCGAGATTAGTAATATAAATATTGATGTTCGGTTAGTGCACACAACTACCCGGTCAGTGAACTTAGCAGCCACGTCCTCAAGTGCAGACTCATACTGAGAAAGCTGGCTCTCGTAGGCCGCGTATGACAGGAGATTTAGACTGAGGTTCAGTGCAGGTTCTTTATTGCGCGATGCGCACTGTGGGCCAACAGACTTTGTACGGGGCCCGCCTTAGTTAGATGGCCCGCCACTAGCTGGCGCAGTGTGTCTAGCGAGAAGCACGAAAGCGGAGCCCGGCTCCGGCACGACGCGTTTCTCAGCGTCCGCATGCGCCGGTGCCCCATGCATTTCGGGGGCCACGCGCAGGCTCAGTGGCGGTGTCGCTAGATGGCACCGAGTGTTTCTAAAGATGCGCGAAAGAGGAGTCTCGTTGTAGTACGCACCTCATACATAACTCACAATACGTTGTGTCGCTATATTAATTCAATGCTGAACGCATTAGCCTCGTTCGGCAGTCATCATGAAATGGGTTCTGCGGAATATTTTAGAAGAGGCGGAGGGAGGGGAGGGGGGGTGGAAGCTTAGAAGCATGTTGAAGAAACAATGAGTGCCGGCATAATCCGGAGCCGCTCTTGGGCATTTCTCATAATTCGTGCGTTATTTTGCGAAGGGAAACGCCATAATTTCATCGATCGGAATTGCTCAGGATAACCTTCATGATTGTCCGCCAACACGGCTTCATGCAGTTTACGTTAAGCACGGGCACTCGACGATGATCCTCCTCTGGTTCTGTTATCGCCAGCTCGGACAACTCCATATTCCTGCAATAGGTTCTGTGTTTGCACTACACAAAAGCACAGCCTTCGAGATCGGCTGCAGTTGTTAAATTGATTGCCTAAATGAACCAGGCGCGTAGCCCGGGAAAGTTATACCGGGCACGTGCTCCCCCCCTCCCTCCTCCGAACAAAGTTCCTGTGTACGAGGGTACATCCACGGCATGAAACGGCGTGCGAAAACACCAGGATCTAGCTTATGAAGATCTAGCGTCACTCATACACGGGTGGTAGCTTGGCGTCCTTGAGCGGATTGTTGGAGTTTTATAACTGAACAAAGGCTTAATTTTACTGGGTTTTCAGGTACGTAAAATCGTATCTAAACTTAAATTATGGGATTTTACGTTCTAAACCACGATCTAATTACCGTAGTGGGGGACTCCGCAGTAAATTGGACCATCTTCAGTTTTTTAACGTGCACTTTAATCTAAGTACACGGGTGGTTCCGCGTTTCGCTCCCAATGAAATGCGGCCACCGTGGCCGGGATTGAATTCCAGGACCTCGTGCTCAGCTGCCCACCACCACAGCCACTATGCAACCACGGCGGGTTTACATAGTACGAGCCGTAACGTTTGTAAGTAGACCCATTTTAGATGGTACATCCTGTATTGATCTTCTATTTTGAGATGTTAGGATAAAGGATATGATGGAAGCGTGAACGGCTTCATCGTCAGTTTCATGTGTTACGTTTGCTTGTGATGCTAAATGAATATTCAAAAGAGATTAGCAGTTCAACTAGATCAAATGTGATGGCTTTTTAAATTGAGCTTCCTTAGAAGTACCCATTAAAAATCGGCTCCATTGACAGTACGGTTGGTGTTCTTACGGTTTCTGAAGGGCCTCTCACAAGGCCTCCACAATATTTTTGATTAATGGCCTCGAGCTCCACCACTGGAAAAGCTGCCGCCACCGTCGGCCTGACGTGCTATTAGGGATCACGTGGACATAGCGGCCGCGTCTGCTACTTCGAGAGCGCCGAAGCAAGCTGAAAACGAGTTTAAATTCCCTCGTACGCTGCGGTCCTCATGTAGTGGCGAGATTTTCCCGCTTCGAGTGTCTCCTTTACAACGCTTGAAGGCACTAGAATAAGGTAGTGGCTGCCTTTGAAGGCGCGCAACATGGTAGGCAACTGCTCGGTGCCGCAGTGCCGGACGTACGCAATGGTGCCCGGTGTCAGCCTTATTCACACGTAGGCGCAGGACAAGAAGCTGCGTGAAGCTTGGCTCGCGAAACATAAAACCGGCAAACAGTCATCGGCTACAACTCGGGTATGCAGCAAGCACAGACGCGAGGAAGATTTCTGCTACGGCACCGGGTGTGCGATGTTCGGAAAACGCGCGCCGAGACGCTCGCCCGAGTCCGCTGCCCGACTAATGTCATGACGGTTTGGTCTATGAACTTTTCTCTGGAATGGAAAGGGAGCGGTAAGACGCACATTAAAAAAAGGCAAGGCATATGGTCATTTTTGTACGTGTTATGAATTAATGCACTGGATTACAAAAAAGCAGCAGCGGGAATCGCACGCTGAGAACACCGATAAACATACAGTGCGACGCAACTGATTGATCGTCGCGACGACACATCACAGTCCCCGTAGGCATCGAAGTCTCTAGAATGAAATTATTTTTGAACAGCTCCGATAGCACTCACGCAACAATGGTTGCTTGTATACTGTCAAATTCTCATGTTCTGCGGCCTAAAGCTCATGGCACGGTGCGAAAACGCGCTCGCAGCGAAAGCAAAACGTGCGCGGACATGCATGCAGACGCGCAGTCGGTCGCTGCGAACCCGTGCGATCGCTGCATTGAGGCTTCATTCTGTTATGCCCCATTTGGTTATACAGACAGCCGACTCTAACGACATATTTCACAAAGTTTACTCTTGGCGTTTGGCTACCTTTCACGCAAGAAGCCGGTTCGGGAGACTCTATCGCGGCGACCGCGCGCAGTGGCGTTCACTGTACGTATTCGGTAAGTAGATAAAGTCTCTAAACGATTCTGTGCTTTCAGTTTGCCCAAAATTATTATTTAGACAGTAAAAAACTTATCTCGTTTCGAAAGTAATTACAGAAATGTCCGGGAGAGCTCCCGCGTGGTGTGAGTGCGGACAGCAAAACCTATGAGGAGGGCGCCGCGTGATCCCTCATACTACGCCAGCGAGGCGCTTCCGATAGATGGCGACTCCGTAACTCCTCGCCGCCAATACGCTGCAACTTGTTTCGTGCCCTCTAGGGAGCCTTCTGCCGACATAGCCGAGATGTAAATATTTGAGTGCCGCGAACCCAGACCCATCGCCATGCAAGACGTACTCGCCCCGTCTAGCTTGCGCAAGCGAAATCCCTTCCCTGCGTTTTCCCATGCGGCACATCGAGTATAGCGTGCGCATACGTCATAGGCTCCACCTTCATTTTTTTTTTCTCCTCGCCTTTTTGTTTTTTTTTTTCGGCGCTACGCGTTTCCGCTGATAGCGTCGCGCGCGAGCTGTTGTCTCGTTCGCGCCGCGCACAATCTTGCGCTCTGTGCACAAGGAAACATGATTAGCAGCATAATTCAGTGCTTTCGTCACGATGACCACCGATCAGGACAAAAAATGTGTTCGTACCTTTGTTCGAAAAAATCGATGTCACCGCTGTGTCGTGCACTAAACAGGTTGGCTTGTCATCCACCGTCACAAAGTGGAATGGCTCACAATTTTTTCCAGCGAAGCAATATTGTTAAGAATGGCGAGCCGCTAAGCAAGATTGCCACCTTGCCACCCGATTACGACAAGGGGTGCAAGACGCGCATTTCGCACCCTCTCCGTCACTGCAGCTAGGAGGCGTTCGAAGAAGCGGCCTTTGTGCTGGAAACCCGCTTCCTTCCTCCAGCCCCATCGACATTGTGACGGGACGAGTTCGGTGTGTGAACAATGGTTTCGGAGTTCCCCAACGTGGACCTGATTTGACACGCATGGACAAGCTGCCGTGGGGAAGCCGTATTTTGGTGCTTCTCATGCTCGTCCAGGCGCAAAACAACGAGCGACCCTCGATCGGCACCGATACTTCCCGGAACGGCAACCCTTCAACGCCGTCGTTTGGGCTTCGGAATGTGTGTGCCTTTGTGTCTGTAAACTGATCTGCAGAGCAGCGGCGAGGTGGTGATGAGTAAACGAACAGTCGCCGCGTCGTATGGCCGGCGGACCGAGTGTATAAAAACTGTGGTTGTGCGAATGCTGAGGACACTTCTCTTGAGCAGTCATGTTAGAATGAGTCTCTTCTCTCATGCAGTCATGTTGGACTGATACTCTTTTTCTCAAGCAGTCATGTTAGACTGATTTAATTTCTGTAAATAAACCCATTTTCCTCGTTCTCGATGAGAAGCAGTTCTTCACTTCATCAACGATCTCAGCGTAAATAAGTTGGATGACGGCATGGGCCAGCTACCTTCGAATTCATGCCGTACTCCAATCTTGGCAAAGGACCACGGACTATGGGATTGAGCCCCCAATCCTGACAATATACAGGGTGTCCCAGCAAAGTTTAGCCAGAGTTCAAAAATATATATATGCCACGTAGCTGGAAAGCACAAGGCTAATGTTGTTTGCCGTCCCTTTGAGATACTAAAACAACTTTTTTCATTCCGCGTAATTAGATAATTAGAGTTATTAGATTTCTCAGCTTCTCAATTATTTTAATTAGATAATAAGTGTAAATAGAATATGGTAGAGTGATATTAAATACTCCCGATACAGCTTTCTGTTCCTCAATACGTGCTACATAATAGTGTTTTTCCGAGGGTGAAAGAAACTTCGTGCAGCCAGTCGCGCGGCAACGTTGCGTGCATTTGCGGGCTTCTTGCACGTTCGGAAAAACACCATTATGTAGCACGTACTGAGGAACAGAAAGCTGTATCGGGAGTTTTTCATGCTGCGCTACAATTTTCTCACGGACCCTTTTCATATAATTATAATAAAATGAGCTGATTAATTAATTATGACTTATTATCTAATTAGGCGGAATGAAAAATATTATTTGAGCATCTCCAAGCGGCGGTTATCAACGTTACCTTTGTTCTGTCCAGCTACGTGGCATTTGCATATTTTTTTTTAGCCTCAGCTCAAATTTATCCAGGACACCCTATATAGCTGCCCTCCGGCGTTGGTCGATGTCCGCCGGTCTATGCGTGGTATCGAAACGGAAACATTTTCGTCTCCAGTTTCTCGGGAACGTTCTGTAACACTCAATTTAATGTGGGTATTTAAAAAAATTATACTGGAATTGGCCGCTAAGACGTCTCCTTAAGCACGATGAGTTTCATTTACTTACCATTATTAGTTCATAGTGAAGTTGTAAATATTACAGAATTAATTGAATTCCTATCTGCTGTCAATAGATTGTCGTCTACGGAGGGAGCATGGTTACAGAAAACGGCTGTAACTGTTGCTTTATCGAAAATACCACTAAACAAATTATGGGACAATAAGCCGCTAAGACTACTCTGACAGTACCACCTACATTTCAGCATAGTTTCACCTGCTTTTCTTAATTACGAAGTCCACAGTGAAATTGTAAATATTGTAGGATTCCAGTTTGCCATGTCACCGTACTTGCACACGTCACTACTTCATGAAAGAATAAGAATAGATCACTCCAGAGTCAAACGATGCATTCATTGTATAATAATAATAATAATAATAATAATAATAATAATAATAATAATAATAACTACATATATGCGTCTATTGAGGTAAAACACAGTACAGCTTCACTGCTCGTCCTTCATATAGTGGACGGGATGAATTTTTTACAGCCATATCAGTAGCCATCTTCCAGTATCTTTGGTGACTTCATCTTCCTCGTAATCGACGTTGTCGCGAGTACGTGTTCTGCTCGTTATTGTTCTCGCTTCAACCAAAGCTGTCACGACTGAAGGCTGCCCGTTTTGGTCAGCTAAGACTAGCAATATGTTTACGTCATTTGACGGCTCATTCTCGAATAGTTCGGCGTTGCGCTGCGATGAACACATCGGTCGGAGAGCGCGGTGAGGAATAGGCCTCTTCCGCAGAACAAATGCCATTACGGCGATGTTGAGCCAAACTCCAGAGAAAGTGCTCTCTATAGGTCCTCGCGGGATGCCCTGTTGCAAATCCGGTGTTCTGTGTCGGCAACAGTGTACCTGCATGCGTAGGGAATTGTAAGTGGTTACCTGGCCGAAGGCTTTTTTTCACAGCCACGTCACACGTGATTTCGTACAATGTATCCTCGTACACAGACCATCTTTTAATGCGATTAGCATTATTAAGGTACTTCAAGCATCTTCCGAGGGCTATCTATCTATCTATCTATCTATCTATCTATCTATCTATCTATCTATCTATCTATCTATCTATCTATCTATCTATCTATCTATCTATCTATCTATCTATCTATCTATCTATCTATCTATCTATCTATCTATCTATCTATCTATCTATCTATCTATCCATCCATCTATATATCTATCTATTTTCTCGCCTACTTGAGTCAATGCGTATTCCGTGGTTGAATGGGTAGAGTATCGGAATGGGTAGAGTTGAGTGAACAGGGCTCGGAAGCACCTGTCGAACAAACATGAATCGCTGAGTACGTGGCAACGAGTACATATGTGCCGCTCTTCAACGAACCTGTTTATCGATGACATAAGTCACTGTAGACCAGGGACTGGGTTGGTATCTCTTTTTTAAAGAAACTCTTAGACGCAGACTTGGGGCACTCGACTCATCCAGTGCAGGTCTTCAACGAACCTCTTCGATACCGACTTACGTCAATGGGCGTATGTCATCAGGTCTGTGCCGCTCTTCAATGAACGTCGCTGATGCCAACGTCGGTAAGCGGATATGCGCCACTGGTAATGCACAACTCTGCAATACAATGAGAGAAAGTTTATCTGATGTCGGGCGGAATCAACCCCACGTCTCGCGGTTTCCTCAAGTACAGTAATCCGACGTTCTAGCAAGCTATGCCACAAATGCACTTTATATGGACCGATTTTTAACGAACGTCTCTCACTCCAATGTTTTCAGGAGCTTCGCCATGAATTAGTTGAGTATATGTCGCTCTTCAAGAAACCTTGTTCCTTAAGAAATTTATATTTTCGTGTTTTTTGCACTGTTCCTTATTTTTAACATATCTTCTGTAAGGTCACCGTAACCAATGCTTGATCTGTATCTCGTTCTTTTTTTTCATTTTATTTGTGTATGGGAGTCCCCCTGACGGCTTATAACTTTGAGGCTCCGTGTGTAGTGTTAATCTTGCATACAATCATTTGTGAAACCAACATTGTTGATGAATAAACTTGAAACTTGAATGCGCCGCTTTGTGACTTATGCCACCGAGGGGACAATTCGCAGCGTTGGCACGCGCCGGCACACGATGCCTCTCATCTCAGAGGCCAGGCGCAGACCTCTTGGCAGCGCCGTTAGATGGCGCAGTGTTCCCAGCGAGAAGCACGAGAGCGGAGCCCTGCTGCGGGACAACGCGTTTCTCAGCGTTCGCGCGTACCGGTGCGCCTTGGATTTCGGGGGCCACACGCAGGCTCAGTGGCGTTGCCGCTAGATAGCACCGAGTGTTTCTAAAGATGCACGAAAGAAGGGTCTCGTTGCAGTACAGGCCTCATACATAACTCGCAATACGTTGTGTCACTATATTAATTCAAAGCTGAGCGCTTCAGCCTCGTTCGACACTCATCGTGAAATGGCTTCTGGGGAATCTTCTTTAATAGAGGGGGGAGGAGGCGGGGGGAGGCTAAGAAGCATGTTGAAGGAACAATGGGCGTCGGCATAATAAGGAGTCCGCGGCCTCTTGGGCATTTCTCATAATTTATGTGTTACTTTGCCAAGGGAAACACAATAATTTCATAGATCTGATTTGTTCAGGATAACCTTCATGATTGTCCGCCAACACCGCTTCATGCTGCTTACGTTTAGCACGGACAGTCGATGATGACCCCCCTCCAGCTCTGTTACCGCCAGCTCGTACAACTTCCAATTCCTGCAAATACTGTGTTTGCACTACACAAAAACACAGCCTTCGAGATCGGCTGGTATTGTCTAAATTGATTGCCTAAATGAGCCAGGGAGGATTACACCGGGAACCACCCCCCGAAGTTTCTGTGTACGAGGATACCCCCACGGCATGAAACGGCGTGCGAAAACACCAGCGTCTAGCTTATGAAGATCAAGCGTCTATCATACACGGGTGGTAGCTTGGCGTCATTGGGCGGATTTTTAGAGCTTAATAACTGAACAAAAGCTCCATTTTATTTGAATTTCAGGTACGTAGGATAAGTCTAAACTTAAATTATGGGATCTTACGTCCTAAAACGACGATCTAATTATGAGACACGCCACAGTAATTCTGCAGTAATTTGGTCCAGTTTGGGTTCTTTAACGAGCACCTAAATCTATGTACACAGGTGGTTCCGCATTTCGCTCCCATTGAAATGGGGCCACCATGGCCAGGATTCGATCCCACAACCTCGCGCTCAGCTGCGCAACAGCACAGCCACTAAGCAACCACGGTGGGTTTACTTTGTATGGCCCATAACTTTTGCAGGTAGACCCATGTCAGATGGTACAGCTTGTATTGATCTTCCGTTTGGAGATTTTAGGATAAAGGATATGACGGAGGATTGAAGACCTTCATCGTGAGTTTTGAATGTTATGTTTACTCGTGATTCTAACTGGATATGGAAAAGAAATCAGCAGTACAGCCAGCTCAAGTGCGGTGGCTTTCTATATTAAAGTATCTTAAAAGCACCAAAATTGAATCGGCTCCATTGGCAAAGCACGTTTGGGATTAATTGAAAGCGCTCCATCAAGTATGATGTATTACATGTGATGTACCTCATATGGTACTTTTCGTTTTTACCACGGTTGTAAGCGTGCCTACGGGTGAATAAATTTCTTTGTCACCCTCACAAGTCCCCAAAGAAAATTTGGTTATATGCTGGAAGTTGTTACGCTTCATCTAGGGAGCCTTCGCCCGCAAAAACGTTTCAAATCGGCCCATTATTTTTGAGTGCCGCGAATTGCAGCAGGCGGGATCCACTGCCAAGCAAGACCTCTCCCCACTCGTCCCGTCTAGCCTGCGCAAGCAAAATTCCTTCCCTCCGTTCTCCCATACCGGATCTCGAGGATCGCGTGACGGACACGTCACAGGTCCCACATCCATTTTTTTCTCATTTTTTTTTTCTTTTTGCGGCGCTACGCGTTTCTGCTGAAGGCGTCGCGCGCTAGCTGTTGTCTCGTTCGCGCAGCAACGATTTTGCGCTCTGTGCACGAGGACACATGACTAGCGGCATAATTCAGTGCTACACGAATACCGAGGCAGAACAAGCGGATCGCAGAGCATCAACACGCGCTGGAACACGTTAGAAATTGGCATAGTTTCGGTATTTGCACACGCGACCGCACGACCGTGGGAACAAGCAGACGTAGCGGCAGTACATCTTTTTTGCTTCGGTACGAAGTAAAACAAAAAACACGCAGGCATTCCGTTTCTGTGTTTTATTATTTCTCGAAACTTCAATTCATGAATTCAAGCAACAGATAACACAGATAACAGATGTTGTCTTGAGTAATTCTCGAAGTCACGTGCCACCGCGACCGACGTCACACAGCGGACACGACTACGTATTCGCAGGGACGCGAGTACGTCATCCTCCGGCTTGGAGCACGGCGGCTGCGAGGAGAAGGAAAAACGGCGTTCGGTTTGAAATTTTAGCTCTTCCCGCGGCACATAGCACTGTGATACTTTGCATACACGTTCGTTATCACGCAATGTGTGCGCTGCGGTTGTCAGCTCAATATGGCCAGACCTGGTGAGGAGCCCTTAACGTGCACCTAAATCTAAGTATAGGGGTGGTTCTGCATTTCACGCATTATATAAACTGTTCGTCATATTCCTATATGCAACGTGTCTGTTCCCTAGTCTACCGTTCTGTGCATATGATTACTTGTGTTCGTTCTTGCACATAGTGTGAATAAACATTCTTTTTGCGAGAGCAATTATATGGGCACTCCATGCGGATTTCTGCCACCGGCGTCACCATGAGGTTCCATGTAAATGAAAGCGTGTTAGCGTGAGCCGGTGAATGTGGTCTAATCACGCGTGCGCGAGTGAGCAATGCAACCCTGATGAGTGTCCTCTCCTGTGGCGGGCGAGGCAGGGGTGTGAGGTGAAGGAGGAGGGGCGTTCTTCTCCGGCGTCTGCTATGGTGCATCGATGTCCTCCTCACCAGCCGTTATCCGTGTAATCCACGTTATCCATGTAAATCGCGGACATCGTAGCAGATGTCTTCGGCGGACAACGTAAGGACGCGTTGCCGGCGCTCGTGTGTCTTGGAAGCGGTCTGCGACGTGGACAAAATGCGCGCCCGCGCGGGCCTCATCTTCAAATCGGTCTGCGATGTTTGCAGAGTCCGCGTAGTGCCCGTAGCTTCGTATGCGTTGTGCTTTCGACTTTTGGTGCGCGTTGAAGCAACAGATGCACGGAGGTCAATTGGCTCGGGGCCGCTGCCGCGATTCCTAACTCCAGCGTTTTCACAGGCAGTTTCCGCTATCATAGAGCGATGTGTGTTCGTTTTTACCTGTGCGCGCATGACATCGCGCTGGTTAACGTAGTTAAAACACGTTGAGGGGCTAGTTCGTTTGAATCCATGATGGAATGTGTAAGCGCGACTGAACAAGGACTTAGAAGCAAATACAGAAAGATAATGCTATCTCCGCCGTTTCCGTTATTTCCTACGTCCTCGTTGAGTCACGTTTAAGCATTCTATCCCCGTTCATTTGGTTAGTGAGCGAATGGTTGCAAGTTTATACAGCCGCTAAAACTACTATCCTTACTTCGTACAATTATCTACTAACTCGCAATCGCAATCGGTGCTTCGCCTTTCCAGCAGAACTGCAGTTATTTTTTTCTAAACTGCAAACGACAAGGGTGCGCACTCGAGCCGTTTCGCGGCCGAGTTCGAGATCCACCGACTGCGGCAGGTGGACATAAAAGTGTTTCCTAATGAACTGGCTGCGGCCATGGCAAGCAGCTTCATAGATGGCATGACCCAGCTCGTGCGAAGCCCAGTCAGGCCCTATCGCCGGGCTAGCGACGTCGCTAGTCTGCAAGATGCGCCTGGCGGTCGTTGTCGGGTTTATCTGCCAGGGTCTGACACTACTGCTTCGTCGCCGTTCTACGACAATGCCGAAGGAAGTTCTGCCACGTTGTTAATGACTTGTTCTCTTCGTATTTCGTTGTGCCACTGTTAGCCGCATGAACGAGTGACGGAGGGGGGCATGGCAGCATTGAAGCCACAAAGCAGCTGCTGCCCATTTGTAACGTTCTGTTTCATTTTGCATGCTTTCTTTTATCTTGCGCAGCACTGAGTGGTGATGTCAGCGACGCGACGCCATCCGTGCTGCGAGGCACGTTCGAAATAGTGAGGAAGTTCTAAATGCAAGGAAAATGAAATGGTTCGTTAAGATATGCGGCCTATGAACACATGCCGTTTCGTAGGGAGGTCTTATTGTTGATTTACTCAAGAAGGTTGCGCTCAGCGGCTTCTGAAAAAAGTATGGTGCGCTAGTTTTGAAAAAGAAATATGGCTATTTCTAAAGCCCCACACGTGGAGTATTTGCAGTATGGCAATAATACGCGCTCTCACAGCCTCTGTACCATGCTATGTGCCCTCGAGCGTTCTTAGCTGTTTTGCATTAGACTGGATATACGTGTTTTCATGTTTTTATTGTGTATGAAGTTCTCAGCGTAGAAAGTTTCTCGTTTCTTAACGTTTATAACAGTGCTTCTTTGACAGCCATTCTTTCCGATAACATACACTAATACCAGAGGCAGTCGCTGTATTAGAAAAAATATGCATTACGTGAAGGAACGTAGCATGTACTTCAGCAGCTTTGAAAGCTCGAGTATTGCTTGCCTTCTGTCTTTGTCATTCTGCGTATTGCAGGAACCTCCACTGTTCTTTCCTCAAGAAAGACTCTACCAAAGGGTGTCATGGCTATTCAAGGGCAAAGTTCGAATTAACAGAAGACGATTGCACGGCTCCGAAGATAGTACTTGAAGAGCCCCCGTACAGTCCAAGCGCTTAATTGGCTGAGATGTCATTTTATTTATGCAGCCATTTTATTTTGGCACGGAACAATTCACGTAATTTTGTCACCATAATTCACACTCCTTCGTAGAAGTACAAGAAACAGGGTAATATTTATTCATTGTAAAACAATTACATTTTGAATAAAACAATTGCTGGCTTGTTCGTGCAGTATTTCTTTATTTATCTGAATACTTGCAACACATCTTGTGTGCGTTCCTATGCTGGTGTAAAGTTTATTGCCACCACGCCATTAATTTCCGTGTATTCTCCATTACTTGCATTTCGCAGTTACTTCCCCTTTTCATGTGTGTGCCATTTTTCTCACAATCTTGCTGCAATAAATTTTTCTCTACTATGTTCCTGTACTTGGCTTTCTCGCAAACTGACTGATATTGAATGAACTTCACATATTTATTTCGTATACTTCCTTCGGCGTGAATTAATTACAAGTACAATATTACAAACGATAAAGTTCTACTTCCTCATTAACAGTTGGCATGATTGTTGCACTAAGTTACAGCTTCAAACATAATGAATAATAATTTAAATAAAGCTAACATCAAGGTAAACAACAGCTTTGTGCGCTAGTCATCGCAATGTACACGGTGTTCAAAATTAAGCTTTATGGTTTTCTTAAATTTAGCCACTGGGAGGCACGTGAGCACCACCTGTGCTAATAGCTTATGTGGCCAGGGCGTCACAAAGTGCGATGATAATTATCGCTGCGAGCAGCCCAATTAACTACAATTGAACAATTAAATTTTTGTTGACTGCAGTAAGTGGGTATGTTAGTACTAAAGAGTTAGAGGCAGTCGTGTTTCTATACAGTATAAGTTGGAAGAATTATTCTAGCGTGTCTGGGCTGCGAGATATCTGACTCCAGATTTTAATTGTCGTGCACATGATAACGCTTGCAAGGGAGTTAGGATCGGCGCAAAGCTCCTCCGTGATGTGACGCGGCTGTTGCGTGCAGCGCTTAGTCTGACAATGGGACGGAATGGATTGGAAAACTTTATTAAAGTCCTGCAGGACGCGCTTAGGGCGTAGCGGGCGTTTCCCACGTAGGGACTGACCGCGAGTACCTGGCGTCCACTTCGCGAGCCTGCTGGACGGCCCATTACTGGTCAGCGAGCAGTGAGCTTTTGAGGGACTACTCCGACTCGTCCGACGTAGAGTACGGAAGAGCGTTTCTACACTCCCAAAGCATGTGTGCGAGTGTAGCCGTGTCTCCACATGAGGGGCGCGTGTCACTGGGGTACGCGTCGGGATAGAAAACATGTGATATGACGGGGTTTGGGTACTTGCGCGCTGTAGTAAGCGTAGTGTTAGCGCCTGGGGGCTTTTGAGTTTGGGGTGTAGTGGCGGAAAGATGCGGCCCTCAAGGTTCAATTTTTGTGTAATTTGGCTGTACGTAATGAGCAGGTCCCGACTGTCCTCTAGCTCTACGAGATACGGTTGCCCGGGGAAGGCGTGATCGGCAAGCGCGAGCGCTTGGTCGTGGCGATCTCGTTCAGGTTGGGCGGGACGCCTGACACCCGACCAAAATAGGGAGGGTGGGGGGTAGGTGACAGTGTGGTGCCTTGAGGGTGCTCAGACCCGCGCTACGGAGGAAGCGTAACGCCTGGTCGGTGACGACAATACACTTGAAGGGTTTGATGGCCGGTCCGGAGTCACTATATATAGATGAATTCCCGTTCGGCGTCGAGCACGGCCAGGGCTATCGCTACTTGCTCTGCCACCTCGGGGTCTTGGGTTAGGACCGTAGCGGAGTTGAGGGTCCGCTGCGTGGATCGGACCACGATCGCGGTGAAGGCTTGGTTTTGCGGTAGGAGGCTACTTCCGCGAACGTGACGTTGTCCGCTTTCATGTCTATACGCTGAAGAAGGGCGGTCGCCCGGGCAAGGTGCCTGCCTCTGTTCTGGTCAGGTTGTACGTTTCGCGGAATAGGGGCGAATGTGGTGAAGTCTCGGATCTCGCGGGGAAGCAGCGTCCACTTCGGTGGATCGCTGTCGTCGAGGAGAAGAAGCCGAGCTCGCGCAGAATGTGGCGGCCCGTCTTGGTGGTCGTGAGTCGGGTCACCTGCGTTCGCTCCTGAGCCTCAGTGATCTCTTCTAACGTCTTGTGCACGCCGACCACGAGGTGGTTGAGGAGGAGGATGAAAAGGAAAGAAGCAAAGGTAGCAAGGCCATCCAGACGCACGTCTAGTTTGCTACCATACACAGGGGAAGGGATTTAAGGGAAGAAAATAAAGGAGAGGGAGGGAAGATGACACTATCCGTGTGAGTACATCCGGATGTCCATAACTTCACGCCTATAATCAGTCACTGAGGTCAGTCGCCTTCGTGAAATGCAGCAGTGCCCGCGTCGCTTTGTAAGCCTGCGACGAATGGGGCCATGGTCCGACAATCTTAGTCTCTGAAGACGGTCAGGTATGTAATCGCTTTAACACCCTCTGAAGAACATCGCGTTCGTTGTCATAGACATCACGAAAACACAACGCGTGCTCAATAGTCTCTTAACAGTTACACGAGTCACAGATCGTTGTGTCGGACATTCCAATCAGGAATGAGTAGGTTTTCGTAAAAGCCACCCTTACCAGAGGCAGCACAGTAAGGTTGCATCACAGCGGGAGAAGTTCGATGAAATCTGCAGCTTCAATGTGGGATACAACCGGTGAAGACTGCAGTTGGAGAAAATCGGGGTGTTCCACAAAGGTTCAGTCTTGGATTTTCTCTGTGGAAGTGGAGATCTGAAGGCCGAGTGCCCGTTTCGCTACCTTTCGAATGAGGACGTCGAGGTTATTGCGCTCAGCACGTATAGCCAATTGTGCATGACAGCGACGTAGGTGAAGTGGCAGAGAACAAACGCGTGTACAAGACGTAGTAGGTTGTCTTGTTTGAGGCTGTGCTGACAGTCAGCCACTCTGCATACGAGTCATATGACGCTCTCCATCTTGGTCTTGAGCTTCTGCACCGTTTTGGTGTTGGTTCCGCGGGACGCGTTGATCATGCCGAAGACCCCAATCGAGTCTTTCTTTGGGACGGTACGACCTTCCCTGGTGTGGAGGGTGATGTTGCGTTCGGCCGGGGGTTTTCACTCTCTGGGCTTGGCGCCCGGCGTTTGGGCAACAACAGCAACAGTTCCCACTTTGGCGGGGTAGCACTTGAGACCAGTGTGTTTGAGGTAGGACTGATTAGTTATCAAGTAGGAGCTGATTAATTATGCCTAATTATCTAATTAGGTGGAATGAAAAAACTTTTGAGCATCTCGAAGCGACAGCAATCAACATTATCTTTGTTCTGTCCAGCTACGTGGCGCGTGCATATTTTTTAAAACTCAGGTCCAATTTATCTAGGACACCCTATACAGCTACCCTCCGGCGGTGGTCGATGTCCGTCAGTCTACGCGTCGTATCTACAAGAAAACAGTTTCCGGTTTCTCGCGAACCTTCTGTAACTCTCAATCTAATGTAGGTATTTAAAGTAAATTATACTGAGATTGGCCGCTAA